>NW_011484987.1:8958-11520 GCF_000754665.1 Bison bison bison | reverse complement strand
TGTGACCCCATGGACTATAGCCCACCAAGCTCCTCTGTCTATGGGATTTCCCAGGCAAGAATACTGGAGTGGGTTGCCATTTCCTTCTCCAGGGGATCTTCCACTCCCAGGGATTGAACCCATGCCTCCTGCATTGCTGGCAGAGTTTTTACTGCTGAGTCACTGGGGAAGTCCACATAAAAAGTAATGTGAGATAACCTGTGTGACTAGGTTTAAACTTGATGGTGTGAATGATAAATGACAAGGTAAGGGTGCTGATGGCATAAGATGGGGTGGGTTGTAACCTGAATGGTGGAGACGGGGGAGTGCCCAGGACACTCAGTTCTTCCTGGACTAACTAGCAGTGATCTGGCTGACTCATCTCCATGCACCATTTAAGGGAAGCTCCATGAAGCCTGTGTGAACATGTGCATTTCTTTTTACTATACTTCCCACCTCAAGAACACTGCCTGTCACTGAATCAACACTTAAAATGTTTGTTGGGTGAATTCACCACAACAAACCGAAGGTCTCTTCTCTGATTCAGGGTGGGTCTTCCAAGGGGACCTACTGGACATGGATGAGACGTCCAGTCCCAGGTCTCTGGCCAGGGCTAACTCCAACTGTATCTTTTTAAAATAGCATTTTATTTCTTTATCTTTAATTATTGTTATTATTAATTGCCTTCACTGGTTCCTCACTGCTTTTGGTAGTTGTGGCGCATGGGCTTAGTTGCTCTGAGACATGTGGGATCTCAGTTCCCCAACCAGGGATCAAACCCACGCCCCCTGCACCAGAAGGTGGATTCTTAACCACTGGATCATGAGGCAGTCCCGAGAGTAGCATTTTAGTTTCTCAACTTTTGTGAGATTGACCAATGGAGCAATGACCATTTGACCAATGGACCAAACTGCATTCTTTCCTGGGTCTGCAAAGCTCTGGACAGGGTGGTGGGTCTGGGGTAAGACCACTGGTGGACATAAACAGAGCCTCTTCTGATTGTTCTATTGGGAATGCTGCCCAGTTCATGAATCATCAAGTAAAGCCAGGTAGGACTTAAAAACAAAAACCGAGAGCCCTGGAGCAAGAGGCAGGGGATTTGTTGCCGGTCCCTGCTGTACACAATCCCAGTGATGTTGAGTGAGTGAGGCCTCACACTTCAACTCCACCCCCGCCTGTTTGGTTCCTCACTGCATAGTGAGTTATAGAGCGAGGTCCTGTGGTTCTTAGACTTGGCTGGGCATTAGAATCACCAAGTAACTGTAGGTAATCCTCATACCCATGCTCCCCTCCAGATCCATGGACTAGTCTCTAGCAGAGGACATCAGTATTTAAAATCCTTAATGTTTCCAGTGTGCAGTCTAGTTGGAGCAGGCCGGGTAACCCTTCCAGCTCAAACATGCTTATGTTTCCATGTGGGGCTGAGCTACCATCTACTCTGGGCCTGAGCATGTGATTTACTCCAGAAACCACCCTCGGCCCTGGGTCTTACCTCCATGAGCTGGTAGCCTTCTTTGCAGGTGGCAGTGAAACGGTCCTTGAAATGATATAGAGGCTGCAGGTCCTGAATGATGGTGCATGAGTCCAGGGTCTTGGGCTGGGGGCACGTGATGACTGTTGGGGAGACCAGAGGGCACGTTTATTTCCGAGACACTGTCCTCCTTTCTACCTGCCTCATCCTGCCCCCTTTCTGGCCCATGAGGGGCCCCAGACAGCCTTACCTTCACTGGTGTAGCACAGCTTCCAGCCCCGGCTGTCCCCTGACTCATCCGTGAAGAAGAGCAGGTCCACTGAGTTGCTTTGGGTATCAATGCGCTCAGGCCTTTGCTTTCCACAGAACTCACCAATGTTCCTCCCACTGACATAGATCTGTGGAGGCGGGGGAACGGAGGGAGGGTCATGTCTCCAATTCAGACACAGGGCCAGGGCGGTGGTGCTGGTGGTGTGGATCCTGCTTGGTGTATGTTTTCAGCTGGGGGGGAGAAAACCTCCCAAGGACCCACCTGCCTGGTATGTAGGATAACTCATGTGTGATGTTGGCTGTTTCTGTACCTGAGGGCCAGACGGTCCAGTGGGGATGGGGGGTGGGAGGAACCATGTGGGGATGGGGACGAGAGGATTTCTCTGTGGGGGTGGGTTGGCTGTACCTGCAGCTGGTCGTAGGGACAGTGTATTTGCTGGTGGTCATCGATTTCAAAAGGCTCCAGGAATTGGAGGTGGAGGGTGTGGCCTCGCTCTACTCGGATACTGTAGTTGCAGCGCAGGTCAGGGGGGTAGGGCCGGGGGTACTCCAAGCTGGAGATGTAGCCTGAGGGCTCCGTGAACAGCTCGCTGCTGCATTCGGCTGGGAGAGCAGAGCGGGAGCGGGAGCGGGTCACCCAGCGAGCCCCACCTTGCTCAGTCCCTGCCTCCTCTGAGACCACCCAGGCAAGACCTCACCCTGGCAGGAACGCCCATCCGGCTGGAGCTCATAGCCTGGACGGCAGGAGCAGAAATAGCCGCCGACGTAGTTGTGGCACAGGTGCTGGCACCGGGCCGGGGGGTCCTCCTCGACTGAGTTGAGCTGCAAGGCACATTCGTCCA
>NW_011484987.1:6472-8041 GCF_000754665.1 Bison bison bison | reverse complement strand
GGATGGTCTCCAGTTGCTCTCTACCTGCTGGGCTCTGGCTGTTCCAACTTTCCCAGAGGCCTTTCCTCTGTCCTGCATCCCCACCGACTGACCTTGCACGTTATCCTGTGTCTGGGACTCGGCCCTCCCTTTTTATGACCCCCAGCTATGACAAACCTAGACAGCATATTAGAAAGCAAAGATATCACTTTGCTAGAAAGGTACGTCTAGTCAAAGCTATGATGTAGTAGTCATGTATGGATGTGAGAGTTGGATCATAAAGAAGGTTGAGCACTGAAAAACTGATGCTTTCAAATTGTGGTGCTGGAGAAGACTCTTGAGAGTCCCTTGGACAGCAAATAGATCAAACCAGTCAATCCTAAAGGAAATCCACTCTGATTGTTCACTAGAAGGACTCATGCTGAAGCTGAAGCTCCAATATTTTGGCTACCTGATATGAAGAGCTGACTCATGGAAATGGTCCTGATGCTGGGAAAGAGAGAAGGCAGGAGGAGAAGGGGATGACAGAGGATGAGATGGTTGGATGGCATCACTGACTCAATGGATGAATTCAAGCAAACTCTGAGACATGCTGAAGGACAGGGAAGCCTGGTGTGCTGCAGTCCATGGGTTTGCAAAGAGTATGACATGACTTAGTGACTGAACAACATGTGTCAGACCTTTCTTTACCCCCATCTCTTCCCGTGTCCACCTCCCACTGGAATCCTGGTTGCCTTTACCTGGTTTCTATCATTCCTTCATCCCTAGAGGCTGGATAGTCGGCTTTACCCTCTGTCCTGTCCTTCCACCTATCTTGGTCAACCCATTCCTGTCCAGCCATGACTCCTGATATTCAGCTGAATGTGAGCATCTGGGACCTACCAGCTTAGAAGGCATCACTGAGATCCCTTTACTTCTTCCTTCACAGACTCCTTAACTCCTGCAAAGCAGAAGACGTCCCTCCTCCTATCTCATCCCCACTTTGCCTGCTACCAGGACCCTCCCTACCCACTCCAGTGTTCTTGCCTGGAGAATCCCAGGGATGGTGGGGCCTGGTGGGCTGCCGTCTATGGGGTTGCACAGAGTCGGACACGACTGAAGTGACTTAGCAGCAGCAGCAGCAGGACCCTTCCTACCAGCACTGCTGACATCCCAAGTCCTCTGGGCTGGGAAGATATGGCATTTTCATGGTATGCTTTTATACCCTCCAGGGGATCTCCTGGAAATAGTATTTATGGGTTGTGTGTAGGCTCTATCTGAATCCTGAATCAAGAACCTCATTTTTTAATTTTTATTTTATTTTTAGGCTGTGCTGTGCAGCATGTGGAATCCTAGTTCCCCACCTAAGTTCCCCAGGAATCAAACCTGGGCCCCCTGCCTTGGGAGCACAGAGTCTTAGCCACTGGATCATTGGGGAAGTCTCCAGGAATCTCATTTTTATTGGATGTAGAAAGAGGGACTGGGATGGGGCCCTTGGTCATGACAGAGGAGAGGGGACTGAGCCCACTGTCCTGGCTAGATACCACCCTTGAGCCACCACCACACACATGCCGCTTCCCCACGTCCCTGTGTTCCTGGTGAGGAGGCAGC
>NW_011484987.1:4372-6372 GCF_000754665.1 Bison bison bison | reverse complement strand
CACGAGGGTCTCTCAGAGCAGTGGCCTCCCATCCTCGACACCCCTGGACTTCCAGAGCCCCACCTGGCCATCAGCTTTCACTGGCTTGGGGCTGTGTCCCCAGGCAGGGTGTCCTAGCCAGGCCGGTCAGAACCCGGGTCCCCCGGTTCCAGAGACACTCAGTCCTCCCTCTGCCCACCCCCCTAATCTGCCCCCTACCTTAACATAGTCATAGAAACAACCTTGCGAAGGCTCCAGGTCAAACTGCCAGAAGACAAGCTTCACCCTGTACCCCATGGGTACTGTGATCACAGTGGTCCTCTCAAAATTGTTAGGGTAAGGCTTGGGGAACAACGGGGACATCACCTCCCCGTAGAACCCCTGAGGGGTGGGGATGGCGCCTCCCACCCTGTAGAACAGGACTGGCAGCAGGAGGTGTAAGAGCCACCTGCCAAAAGGAAAAAGGTGTCTGTAGGGCGGGAGGGGTGCAGAACTTGCTGTCTGGTAGGGGATGGGATTGCCGTACCGCTGGGCATTTTCCTCTCGGTCCATTCTAGGTCTCAGGGAGATGTCCTAGGGTGGATGGGGAGGGTGCAGTGGGGAGGCTGGTCTCTGGAGCTGCTGCACTGGGTGCGCCTCCCAGGGGCGGTGTCCAGTCCAGAGGTCATCACACTCCCCCCACCTCTCTCCCCAGCCTCCTCCCTGCCCTGTTGCATCACTCTGCTCCCCTTTCAGGAATCGGGCTGGCTTGGACCAGTAAACTGAGGGTGAGGGTTTCCAGTCACGGTCTCTGAAATGGCTCCCACATGCTCAGCAAGGCCTCTGGGAGAGACCACCTATGGAAGAAGGTCTCAGGCATAGAGCCTGACTGTCTAGGCCGAGGGAGGGACCCCCCCCAGGGACCCCCACCAACCCCCACTTTGCTGCTCCCTATGAGCTGGAGGAGGAAGGCAGTTGGCCTCACCTCCTAGGTCTGAGCCTCCTTTCTCCTTGGAAGGAGAGATGGGGCATGCATTTGCGAGCGTGCACGTGTGGGCACACTGGAGGGATAAGGTGTATGGGGAGGGTTAGTGTGCTCCCAGCTCCCTGAGTAAGTCTGGGCACAGGAGGCCCCCTGTGCACAGGATTGTCCCCTCTGGTTTCTCTCTCCTTCCTTGGTCCCCACCAGGCTTACTCACATTTCTCCAGGGGCCTGTTGTTGGATCCCTGACTCTCGTGATAGCATCTTCATCCACTCTGTGACCAGGGAGAGCAGGGTCATGCAGAGGAGGGAAAGGGGAGGGAGGGACTGTGGAAGGGGAAGGGGTGACCTTTCCGGGAGGAAGATTGTACAGAATGAACTATTTGCATATAAAAACCCCAAATGGAAAATTCTGTTTGCACTTTAGGTTTGGTTTTGTAATGCCCGAGGGTGCTGCCACCTGCTAACTTGGAAATGTTCTAGAAAAAGTGCTAAAGATTACACAAATCGTGAACGTGCGAAAATGACTGAATTGTGCAGTTTAGTGATTTTTATGTTATATGAATTTTACATCACACACACACACACACACACACAACACTTTAAAATGCTAGGCTTTCAGGCACTATAGCATCAATGTAGGGAAATATTTGGGGGAAGAGAGCCTGTCTGTGTATCCTTAAAGCAGACCATGTCAATAGAGGGTTTTCTCTTATTTCAGCTCATCTGTTCCTTTTCCTCTTCCATTTTCCATGAACTGTGGTGTTGGAGAAGACTCTTGAGAGTCCCTTGGACTGCAAGGAGATCCAACCAGTCCATTCTGAAGGAGATCAGCCCTGGGATTTCTTTGGAAGGAATGATGCTAAAGCTGAAACTCCAGTACTTTGGCCACCTCATGCGAAGAGTTGACTCATTGGAAAAGACTCTGATGCTGGGAGGGATTGGGGGCAGGAGGAGAAGGGGATGACAGAGGATGAGATGGCTGGATGAAATCACTGACTCGATGGACATGAGTTTGGGTGAACTCCGGGAGTTGGTGATGGACAGGGAGGCCTGGTGT
>NW_011484987.1:2153-3089 GCF_000754665.1 Bison bison bison | reverse complement strand
GAGGCTCACCCACTGGGGCAGGCTGCTGGGTGCTGCCTGCAAGCCCCAGCTCCTCCTCCATCTTAGGGTGGCTACCACTGTCCCCAGAGGTTCTGTAGGGCCTGCTTCTTGGCGTTACTGCTTCTGGACTCAAAGTCTAGACAGTGCCTCTGATGAACAGAGCATGAGTGTATGGCTTCCTCCAGAGCTGACAGACTGCTGAGGGACCTGCTTCCTGCATGTGCATCTTCTCTCCTGGGAGATGGGCTTTGTTCCCAAGTCTCACAATGAGTAGCTCCCCAAATGTGATAAAGATGTTTTGATGTTGGGCAGCCAGGGGAACACCTAAAGGTCCTTCTTCCATCAACTGTGTGAATGATGCAGCTGGACATGGAACATGCAAAGGTGAGTCACACCTAGAACCTGCCTGCAGACACCTCACAGACTCAGAATTCCCTTCCTTTCAACTTGTAGTTATTTGCTACCACAGTTTGCAAAGCCCTCTCACTCTTTGTTTCCTTAGGTCGTTCTGACAGACAGGCTGTGTAAGGTAGACAGAACTGACATTCTCTCTATTTCATCCTTGAAGAAGCTAAGAAGTTCGATGATGAGCCCAAGGTCCCTCTGCTGGTGAGTGGCAGAGTGGAGAATTGGCTTGTCCTCTGATTCCAGGGCCAGTGTCAGCCAGAAGCAAGACGTGATCACAAATAGGGCAATAGGGCATGTGGCTTTCCCTCTGCAGTTTTTTTTTTTTTTTTTAATGTGAACAGAACCAGCCTTCTTTATTTATTTTTAACTTTTCATCACACACATTTTCAAACATACACTGAAGAAAATAATATAATAAACTCCCACTACCCACCATTTCAATAATTATAACTGAAGGGTCGCAGCTACGAGATGTGAATGATGCTGGAATTCTTGGCCTCTGGAGAGGAGGAATTCAATCCGGGGCTA
>NW_011484987.1:0-509 GCF_000754665.1 Bison bison bison | reverse complement strand
GCCTCTTGAGAAATTTGTATGCAGGCCAGGAAGCAACAGTTAGAACTGGACATGGAACAACAGACTGTTTCCAAATAGGAAAAGGAATACGTCAAGGCTGTATATTGTCACCCTAGTTATTTAACTTATATGCAGAGTACATCATGAGAAACGCTGGGCTGGAAGAAGCAGAAGCTGGAATCAAGACTGTTGGGAGAAATATCAATAACCTCAGATACGCAGATTAGCAAGCTGCTAATTAGAGAAAGGAAATGCCTCAAAACTGAGAAAGTCACACCACCCCTCACCCACAACATGCATTTTGAGATAGCATTGGCACAAGGTGAGTCATCCCTGGACTATAAAACATTTGACATGAACCTTGAAGACAGGCAGATTTCCAAGCAAATACATAGTTCATTTGTATTTGCTAAAACGCAGTGGTTAGCTCAAGGTTTGAAAGAAAGTTAAGTTCCAGAGGAATCAGGTGTCGCCATGACAATACAAGATTAGAAAAAAAAAAAAAAAAA
>NW_011484986.1:15554-16522 GCF_000754665.1 Bison bison bison | reverse complement strand
AGTTTCTCTTTCCATTGCTTTCTATTCTGATCAAAGTCTGATTCTATTCAATGTTCTGACATCAGAGTCAAGAAGTAAATGGAGATTTAGTGTTTGTCACAACAAAAACGGGTCTTTTCTCCTGTTTTCCATTTACTTTAAATGTTGCCCCTTTCATGTAACTGCAACGTGTTTCAACCTCCGTATTCAGCATTTGACATGTGCCACATTTCTTATACTGAAATATTATAGTAGAAACGGATGCTCTAAAGACCTCTCCATTTGACACACACGTCTCCTTGGTATATGGCTGAAAATGCTTATGGTCTAGTCTCTTCTAATCCACCCTCAAAAATAAAGGCAGGTTTGCTGGGGACCCTGCCTTCAAAGATTAAAACACTTTAAATGTCACTAGGCCTGTCAGTAAAGCATCTGCCTGCAATGTGGGAGACCTGGGTTCAGTCCCTGGGTTGGGAAGTTCCCCTGGAGAAGGAAATGGCAACCCACTCCAGTATTCTTGCCTGGAGAATCCTATGGACAGAAGAGCCTGGCAGGCTACAGTTCATGGGACCGCAAGAGTCGGACATGACTTAGTGCTATCTTCTGACATTTCAGGGACTAAAATTCAAACAATGATTGAGCAGCACAAAACTAACAACATAAAAACATATTGAAATTATAAGGGCAATGATGCAAAATATGGCTTATATCTAGGATAACTGAGGCACCATTTTCCGTAATTCAAGTATCGATTAAATGGATGTATTAAATAGCCCGAAAAGAAACATCAGAGTTTACAAAACACAAATGCACCATCTATGCATTCAAGCTATAGATTCCAAGAAGTTAAGCTCAAAATATGTGTTTACATGTGAGTGTAAATTAAAGACTAACTGCTATTAATTCCTTGCTGATATAGCAAACTAAAAAGAGTATTTTCCTACAAATCAGCTCATGAAGTAGAGTAGGAAGGAATTTGAAAGTAGGTG
>NW_011484986.1:14482-15009 GCF_000754665.1 Bison bison bison | reverse complement strand
TATGTGCTCCATAGCCGCATGTGGCTAGTGGCTAACAAACTGGAATGGTGCACCTCTGGATAGATTGACTTGATTTAATTCTTGTCCTCTCTCAACTGTGAGTTCGTCTGCATATCTTACATAGCCATTTGTAAAGTCATTCAGTCATTCCAAAAAGAATCTAAACTCAAACACATTTAAAAAAAATTGAAGTATAGTTAATTTATGTTATGTTAGAGTCATACAGCAAAGCGATTCTGCTATACATATATGTATGTGTGTGTGTGTGTGTGTATATATATATTTCTTTTTCAGATTCTTTTCTATTATAAGCTATTACAACATACTGAATATAGTTCCCTGCGCTATACAGTTGGTCCTGTTATCTATTTTATATATAGTAGTGTGTATCTGCTAATCCCAAGCGCTTAATTTATCTCTTCCCCCTGCACCCTGTTATCCCCTTTAGTAACCATAAATTTGTCTTCTATGTCTGTAAGTCTATTTCCAAACAGATGTGTTTTTAAAAAGCACTTCCACAGAAGGAA
>NW_011484986.1:11258-13552 GCF_000754665.1 Bison bison bison | reverse complement strand
TTTACTTGTTTAGTAGCTTTTAATTATTTTATCTTGTTTAATCTATGAAACACTCAAAGGGTAGTCAACATCTGCTGAATAGCAGCCCTGTGGACACTTCAAAATTTATTGAATGATCTTAGACCATCCAGTGCGGTATCTGGGATTTTTAAATGTTCCTCCATAATTCCTCATTTAATAGTTATAATAACCCTGTGAGGTAAATATGTCTAGTTTCACTTTACAGAGGAAAAGACTGTGCAGTGAGATACTTAGGTTGTTGAGATCACAGAAGTAGTGAGTAGAGGAAGCAGAGCTAATAACTGAAGTCCAGTGCTCTCCACATCATACCACAATGGCTCCTGCGGCTACATAGTTTTTATATGTTCCCTCAAGATCCAATCATATAACAGTTGTAATACTGACATGGGTGATCAACTATCAAGACTGCTACAGAACCAGCTTTATTTCAGCTGCACTATCACCAGTGATGATCAGAAATTAGACACTGATTTTTAACAGACAAATACATAAGTATTCTCACTTGTTTTCAAAGAATTTCCAGGCTGTGTTAGAAATTCAATAGTTAAAATTCAGAGCTGACCCAGGCTCCAACTGCACATAAAGAATGTTCTAATCTAGCCATAAAATAATTAGGACAAGGATTAATGTGTTCGTTTGAATCAATATTAATAACAAAATAACTAAATGAAAGTCATTACTGACTCAACATTTTTTCCTTGGCCAGCTGAAATTAATGATCATGTGGTATTTTAAGAAAGGGATCCAAGCAGAATCTTGGAAAGATTATAGCAGCCAAGTTAAATGCTGCTGCTGAGCTCCACCTTTATCTAATAACCAGTTTGAAGACTAAAGATCCCAGCTGCCTTTGGCAATAATATAGGTCAGGCTGGCTTTAATGAGGCCATCTTCCTATAAATCAAGAAAATTGACCTTCTCAACTAGAGGATGACCAGAGGCCTAGACAGGCCCCCACACCAATCTGAGTTAAGGGGAAACTCATTATTTCTTTGATCTTCTATACATTTTACTAGCAGATTTTATTATCTTTTTTCACATACAATGAGAAATGCAAGCAGCTTGTAATTTCTTTGAATTCTTGCCCATTTAATACAATCTTATAGCCTAACATCTCACCTGTTAGGTGCATGAAGAAAAGCAGCAGCATACCATTAATTGAGAATGTTTGACTAGTGCAAAATTTGTTCTTAAATAGGCAAATACATCAGTTAGAAATCAATATCAACTACACTGTTGTTTAGTAGCTAAGTCGTGTCCGAGTCTTTGCAACCCCATGCACTGTAGCCTGCCAGGCTCCTCTGTCCATGGGATTTCCCAGGCAAGAATACTGGAGTGGGTTGCCATTTCCTTTTCCAAGGGATTTTCCTGACCCAAAGATCAAACCTGTGTCTCTTGCATTGGCAGGCGGATACTTTACCACTGAGCCACCAGGGAAGCCCCTTAACTATGTTAAGCATTTACAAATTAATGATTTTAGTAATACATTTCCCAAAGAATTTTGAGTTCTGGAAGTATAATAAATATATTAAAGCATCCTGGCCAGTTGAATACCAAATTTAAACTAAATTCAACACTATATTTGAGGTATTATCAACAACTATCAGCAGTAAATTATAATAAAGCCAATTACTGTAAGAACTACTTGTCTCCCTTCTCATTCTTCATTAGGATGAGTTTGGTAAGTATCATTTATTTCTAGGGACTTGCATTTAAAACAACTCTAGGTCATTCTTAATCAGTATTGAAAAACTATAATTCATTTAGCTTGTTAATTAGATATTAATAAAGATACAGGTGATCAGTTCAATGATCTTTATAATATTTATCTTCTGAGGTGTTCAAATGTTCTGAAAGAAGAGCAAGTGCTTAAAAACTATATATAGAGCCAACATTAGGTTCAAATGTAACTCTGAGTCATCTATTTAAGGAATTACTCAACCATGAATTTGGTGAGGATCTGTTTTGAACAAATAAAAATAGAAAGATGTTAGTTACATGGATAAAGGAAAAAAGCAGAGGTGACTGAAATCCAAACAACATAAAGTTTCAGCATTAGAGTTTTTCTCAAATATATGAATGACCACTATTACAATCATATTTTACACATGATAAAAGTAGAAATATAATGTTCTGAACATCTCTAGAAGGTACAATTCCTCTGCTGCTTTTTATTTGGGGAAAATGTAAACCAAAAAAGCTTTTAAAAAAGAGAGAAAGATTGGGGCATTTTACTATTATAAAACCCAGACACTGGGCACTTCCCTGGCAGTCCA
>NW_011484986.1:9562-11016 GCF_000754665.1 Bison bison bison | reverse complement strand
TTCAGTTAGTGAAAACTGATACGAATGTAGGTCTTTTGTAAAAGCAAAGTGCTATGAAGAAAATTTTTTAAAAGTGGGAGATATGTCTATTATGTTCTATTTTTATTTATTTCCAGCTGAGTTCAACAGGGATATGTGGTAGGAGATGTTGCCTCATGACCCACTCCTGCTACACCTCTTTCTTCCACGATGGGGCAAGCCCAGGAAATACTGCCACCAGGAGCAAAATTCTCCCCAGAAAGCAATCGACAGTGTCTAATATACAAAGAAAAGAATGACTGAGGCCGAAATTCTCCATGGCATAGTGGAATAACTATCATAATATTTAAAAATAACATGAGTTTCCTGTATCCAGCAGTTGGATACTTCTGTCAACAAATCTCATGATAGGGAAAAAGAAAACTTATTAGTGAAAAAATTAGTAACAATGAATGGCACTTATTTTGAAAAGGATCAAGAAAAACAACTAGCTAATTATTTTGATAAACAGCAGCTTGAAATAGGAGATTATGCATAACCCTGCAGACTCACAGCCACAACTGCCAAAATTAAATCTTTGTTTTGTTGGTCTACTGCCCAAATCCAGACTTATATAGATAGTTGCAAATGGCTAAGAGGTATGTGTAACTTAAATAGTTCATCTTGTTATCTTTATTTTACAAAAACTAATGAAACAGCTTCAAAGAACAGTAGTAGAATCAAGGACAGCAGCTACGGTGGCAGAGAGGAGAAGATAGTTTTTGTACAGAGTGGAACTCTGGACTAGGGAAACAAGGAATTCTGAAAAGGCCATATTTCTCCTTGTTTTAATAAAATTTTAAGTAAACAGTACACTGCTTTGCCCTTAGAATAAACTATCTTGATTTAATCCTCTCCACAAAACCAGGAGGCAGCACACGTAAGTATCTGAAAATGTGGCCACTCTCTACATTGGCAATTTTTTAACTTATTTGGGGCCAGAAGCCATTTTCTACATCTGCTATAGTGATAAAGATTTTGTAGAAAAAGAAGGAAAAAGCGCAAGGGATTGATGTAGATACTGATGTTCAAGGGCATGAGTTTGAGCAAACTCTGGGAGGACAGGGAAGCCTGGTGTGCTGTAGTCTATGGGGTGGTGAAGAGTTGTACAGGACTTACAGACTTACAAACAACAGCAACAAAGGATAAGATAATCATCTAACCCATCTCAAGAAGGTCACAAAAACACTGTCAAGACTGGAAAGCTACAGAAACTAGCGCCTCCTTGTACACCTGCATAATGAGCACAATTTGAGGACAATCACTACTTAGATTAAAAAAATAAGCATATACCTTATATTCTTTTACAGCTTCCCTGGTAGCTCAGATGGTAAAGAATCTGCCTCAATGCAGGAGGCCTGGGTTCAACCCCTGGGTTGAGAAGATCCCCTGGAGAAGGGAATGGCAACCCACTCCAGTATTCTTGCCTAGAGAAT
>NW_011484986.1:7909-8873 GCF_000754665.1 Bison bison bison | reverse complement strand
TGCTCAGGGGTTTGCCTGTTTGTTGTGGGTTGAATGTCAGAATATGTATTTCCTTACTCTTTAAAGAATGTACATTTATAGTCAACCAGTCTTTTTTCTTGACTTTTTTCTCTATAGTTCCTTTGCCATTTCATCAGACTTGGAATGGGTAAAACATAAGTTTCCTTAAAAGTTGAGAGAGAAACAGAGGCTTCTGGCATCTGATTCTCATACAGTTTAGTGCAATCTCAGTGAGGCAGAGCCAGTGAAAACAAGGAAAGGAAGTTAGGTAGGGCCTTAATCCCTGTTCACTTGTGACCTAGGTGGTGTAGTGGTAAAGAACCCATCTGTCAATGCAGGAGATCCAAGAGATTGGGGTTTGATCCCTGGGTCAGGAAGACCCCCTGGAGGAAGGCACAGCAACCCACTCCAGTATTCTTGCCTGGAGAATCCCCATGGACAGAGGAGCCTAGCAGGCTATATAGTCCATGGGACAGCAAAACGTTGGACACAACTGAGCACACTCAAGTCTAATTCATGTCTTAGTAACATGGGAAACAAATACAAATAATACCTTATTCAGGTCATTCTGCTGCTGCTGCTACTAAGTCGCTTCAGTCGTGTCCAACTCTGCAAATCCATAGACGGCAGCCCACCAGGATCCCCCATCCCTGGGATTCTCCAGGCAAGAACACTGGAATGGGTTGCCATTTCCTTCTCCAACGCATGAAAGTGAAAAGTGAAAGGGAAGTCGCTCAGACCCCATGGACTGCAGCCTACTAGGCTCTTCCGCCCATTGGATTTTCCAGGCAAGAGTACTGGAGTGGAGTGCCATTTCCTCCTCCAATGCATCAAAGTGAAAAGTGAAAGTGAAGTCACTCAGTTGTGTCCGATTCTTAGAGACCCCGTGGACTGAAGCCTACCAGGCTCCTCCATCCATGGGATTTTCCAGGCAAGAGGACTGGAGTGGGGTGCCATTTCCTTC
>NW_011484986.1:7356-7809 GCF_000754665.1 Bison bison bison | reverse complement strand
CCCACGGGGTTGCAAAGAGTTATACATGACTGAGCAACTAACACTTACTTACTTACTTTCCATCATTTAGAAGATGTTATGACCCTGAACGTTGGTTTCATCATCTATAAAATGAAAAGACTAAGAGAATAGCTCCCATCCTGGTTGTAGTTAGCCCCGGGTGACTGTGAAAGTGCCTTCCATGGGGCATGGCACAGAGCATGTGCACCGTAAGTTGTTTCCTTTCCCTTTGACCATTTTTGGTGGAAATAATTCTCTCTTACCTTTACCAAATGTCAGTCAAACCAAGTTTGATGACAAGAAGTTGGCAACACGAACATCCAATAACTGAAACACAGTACTACATAGTTCTAAACCTACTCTTACTTTGAAATTTTTCATCTACATTTTTTTGGGAAACCACTTAAAACAATTCATAAGGAACCAAATCTGAAGTTGACCAAAGAATTATTT
>NW_011484986.1:6819-7256 GCF_000754665.1 Bison bison bison | reverse complement strand
GTGCCATTGCCTTCCCCGTCAGGCCATTCTAGACAATGGCTTATTTCATATAAGTGACTTTTCCAGAAAGGGTGCCAATGTGTCCTAGTTTGCCCAGTGCTTTCTAGTTGTAGCACTGAAAGTTCTGTGTCCCAAGAACCTGCCCTCAGTCCCAGGTAAACTGGGATGGTTGGTCACTTATTTCCTCAGATCTGGCACTTATCCTTTCAAATGCTAACACTCTTCTGCTTGGAGGCAGTTATGATATAATAGAGCAACAGATTTGTAGTCAAAAGGCCTGTGTTTAAATCTTGGTGGCTGAGATGGTAAAGAATCTGACTGTGATGTGGAAGACCCAGGTTTGATCCCTGGGTCAGGAAGATCTCCTGGAGAAGGGAATGGCTACTCACTCCAGTATTCTTGCCTGGAGAATCCCATGGACAGAGGAGCCGGGCAGG
>NW_011484986.1:3832-6089 GCF_000754665.1 Bison bison bison | reverse complement strand
TTGAAAATGCTGCTCCCTGTTTGATGCTCTGTGTGCTTCCTTCTCTGTTGAAAAACACCAACTCATATCCATTCAAATTCTACTCACACTTTACCGCAAAACAGTCTCCTCAGCTGAGGTAGGCACACCCTGCTGTGATCTCACAACAGCTCTCCTATACACAACTCAGTGTTTCAGTCTTTCCCAAACTGTGCTAGTGCTGGTGAGTTATATTCCGGCTAACACTGCTGGAAGGCAGCACCAAACACACATACCTCACTCAACCAATGTCTATTATGTCTTCTCTCTCACATCAAATTGTACGTGTGTGTGTATCATTGAATCAGAGAGGGTTGGAAATGGGACAGTAAGGGAGCCATCATCACATGCTCCTCTTCATCCTCACATTTTACTCCTAAGAGAAACGAGGTGAAGTCACACAGCTAGTTCATAGCACAACTAGAAAATGAATTTAGGTCTCTGATTCTCAATCTTTCCGTCACTCTATACTCTACTGGAAGAGAACTCTAAAAATCTCCAAAATTTCAGACAATCTAGTCCAGGTAGCACATACACACTGATTAAAGCATTTTCAGAGAATGGCCCAAAAATGCCATCTGTGTGAAGATAATTGACTGCTAAGGTTATTTTGTATATTGTATTATAACTTAAAATGAAAAACTTCAAGGTGCTACTGAGTGCACTGGCTTAAAGCAAAAGTAACATCTGCCTAACATTTCTATGTCACTGCAGAGTGTATGCCCTGTATTATTTAATATTATAAATCACATGGCCAAAAAAAGTCTTCTCTTGAAAGAATGAAGAAAGAAAATGAAAGTGTTGGTTGCTCAGTCATGTCCATCTCTTTGCGACCCCATGGACTGCAGCATGCCAGGCTTCCCTGTCCATTATCAACTCCCGGAGCTTGCTCAAACTCATGTCCATTGAGTCAGTGATGCCATGCAACCATCTCATCCTCTGTCGCCCCCTTCTCTTTATGCCCTCAATCTTTTCCAACAACAGGGTCTTTTCTAATGAGTCAGTCTTAAGGTGGCCAAAGTACTGGAGCTTCAGTTTGAGCATCAGTCCTTCCAATGAATATTGAGGATTAATTTCCTTTAGGATTGACTGGTTTGATCTCCTTGCAGTCCAAGAAGTCTTAAGAGTCTTCTCCAACACCACAGTTCAAAAACATAATTCTTTGGTGCTCACCCTTCTTTATTAGGTTAAGTGATCACATAATTCCAAAAGAAGTATATGAAAAGAGCACATCTAATTTTCTTCCACTAGAGGACACTAAAGATCATATTATAGCTAGTTAGGCAAATAATATCACCAAGATCTCTGGCTACAGACAATAATATTATTGCTCTTGATAATATAATACACAGATGAGATGGTTATTTGCCTTTGACATGTCTAAAAGCAATAACCATTATCTAACATTTTTGGAGTCAGTCTCAGAAAATGTGTGGACTCATTTAACCCTCACAACAACCCTAAGAAGTAGATGATACTCACTTTATACATGAGGAATCTGAGGCAGAGAGCAATTAAGTCACTCACTCACAGATGCAAGTTATAAATAAGCTCTTTGTAGGGACTTCCCAGGTGGGGCTAGTCGTAAAGAACCCGCCTACAATGGAGACTTAAGAGACGTGAGTTCGATCCCTGGGTTGGGAAGATCCCCTGAAGGACATGGCAACCCACTCCAGTATTCTTGTCTGGAGAATCCATGGACAGAGGAGCCTGGTGGGCTACAGTCCATGCAGTCACAGAGACTCAGACACGATTGAAGAGACTTAGCTAGGAATATAGAAGCTGAAATATAAAGTCTTGATTAAAGTTAAATCAGAGCAAAGTTCAGTAATAAAATCCTACTATCTTTCAAAAAATTCTCAGTTTAGTCTATCCAAGCCACCTGATTATATCTTTGAAAACCCAGACTGCTGTAAGGTGCAGAATCATTAAAAATACGACTAGGTAGGGCTTCCAGAATGGCTGTGAGTACAAGGAAACCTCTCCCATAGAGAGATGAATATGAAGCAGGCTAAAATTAACAATCATTCAAAGTCTCTGGAGATTGATCAAAAGACTTACAACAAACTGAGAAGCAGTTATTCAATAACATCTACAGAAACTCGATAAGAAGAATGGGAGGCTGTGGCATTCAGGACTGGGACTGAACCTGTGTCCCCTTAGTTCTGCCTGAGGAGGACCTGTTTAAAGGGGCTCAGCAGCTGTGTGCAGATCAGCTCCATGAGGAAGAAAAGCTGTT
>NW_011484986.1:0-698 GCF_000754665.1 Bison bison bison | reverse complement strand
CCTTCCTCATGACCTTTGTCATGGGCGGAGTTCCTCACTGGCTCCCAGCAGTGATAGAATTCCAGTTGAGCTATTCCAGATCCTGAAAGATGATGCTGTGGAAAGTGCTGCACTCAATATGCAATATGCAATATGCACTCAATATGCAATATGCCGGCTCCCGGCAAGAAAGTAAATGGATAAAGGTAGCAGATCAGAGAAAGCTGAAATCCCAATGTGGCCACCATTAATATGTGACTCTCAATCTCTTACTCCAGGGATTGTGACTGACTGAGAATCCCAGGCAAAGCACTATGAATCCATCACTGTGTTCCCATCACCACCATGTATCTCACAGGTTACTCTCAGTCATGACTGGAAAGCAGCAGGACTATTAAGGCAGGCTCATTTAGCTATGGGACTCTGAAGGCCCATATTGGCTCAAGGACTCCCAACAGGCTTCACCAAAACTTTCTGGAGATGGCACCTTAGTCTAAGATTTTTCCTGCTCTTTCTCCTCCAAAGGACTCAGACCTGCATAACCTGTGATGGTTCTCTCAGTTTCCTTAGGCTCCCTCCCCTTTTTCACTTACAGGTAGTTTTCCAATTAATTTCTTGCATATCCAATCTGTTCTTGGCATACGCTTTTTGTAGAACCTGAACTAACACACCAAGCTTATACGAGGCAAGAGAGTAAGAAGTAAGCTCCAAAGTCTACC
>NW_011484985.1:14924-15445 GCF_000754665.1 Bison bison bison | reverse complement strand
TTAGTAAGAATCTGAAGGCTGTGGTACCATCTTATCTTCGTGGGATGCCTTGCCAAGAAGATGAAAACACAAACTAACAAAATTTTAATGTGCTGTTTCCAAAAGACATCTGATAACCCTACAATGGCACATTTCAGAGGCCACAATAACAGGCTGTAAATGTCAGCCCAAGAGAGCTGTTTACACTCTCTGATCCTAGTTTCCAAATTACAGCATAAACTTTCTATTCACAACAAATTTGAAATTCAGCCTTTCTCCTACTGAACAAGCAAGTATAATAGGAGGGACAAAGTGAGGGAAAAGAGGTGCATAAGACAGAATACTTTCCTGGCATTGTATTTTGGGGATTCCTGGTTGAACTGAATTATTTCTTCCCCCGGATCATGATCTCAAGACTTTCTTCCAGAAACAGACATTTTTGTTCTTTCTTTAGGTTGTAGAATTCTTAATTTGTGTGACTCTCACACAAGTGTGTGCCTGGGAAGAAAATAAATTGCCTTCATCACATGGTAAACACTTCC
>NW_011484985.1:8417-11154 GCF_000754665.1 Bison bison bison | reverse complement strand
CCACAGTTTATTGTGATCCACACAGTCAAAGGCTTTGGCATAGTCAATAAAGCAGAAATAGATGTTTTTCTGGAACACTCTTGCTTTTGCTATGTTCCAGCATATGTTGGCAATTTGATCTCTGGTTCCTCTGCCTTTGTTAAAAAGAGCTTGAACATCTGAGGTTCATGGTTCATGTACTGCTGAAGCCTGGCTTGGAGAATTTTGAGCATTACTTTACTGGGTGTTATATGAGTGCAACTGTGTGTTCGTTTGAACATTCTTTGGCATTGACTTTCTTTGGGATTTGAAGTGGTCAACATGATTTACTATTATTATTAGTGTTACTGTTAATCACATGGAAATGATTTTTAAGCCATAAAGTCCCCTGTAAATATTTTCTCTCACCAATACGGTTGATGGATTTACCACCAACTAGTAAAAATCAATCATGGGAGGTATTTGTAGCTTCTTTAAGCTTCTCTGTCATTATTTGTAAAATGGAGCATGTCGCATATGCTATGCTTCTCTCAGATTTGATATTATTCCTTTTAGCACATCCCTGGATGGTGAATCAACTTGACCTTCCCTACTCCAGGCTCCAAGGTCATCCACCATATCACCCGACCAGATGCATCTGCCACTTACCCGATGTTGTCTGGATAAGACACACAAGTAAGAGGAAGGGAAGGTACAGTAGCTTCATGATGGGAAAGGAGTTTTTGGAATATCAAGTAGAACCAGTGTCTGGTGACACACCTGAATCGGGGCAGGCAATCTGGGAGAAAGTTTGAAAACTTCATCTGGAAAAAAGGGTTTTTATCCTACCAGAGATGTTCAGCTGGGCCTGGGCCTAATTTGAGGATGTTTCATCTATGGACACATGGTCCAAGTGTTTGCCTGTCCTAAAGAAAGAGGTTTGCAGGAAGTCAGGGTTTCCACATTGATTCTCAGTTATGCTTATGGCTGTGAAGTTTGGAAAATTTTTTGGAGAAAAATCATTAAACATTGAATTCTGTTAGAAAATTATTCATTTCTTTTTTTTCACCTTTATTTCATTTCTCTTAGTCTGTCCATTTCTCCTGTCAGAATAAACACCCTCAATCCATGGGTTGCAAAGTGTTGGACACGAGTGATTGACTGAACAACAATCCAACACGCATACCTTTTACAATCGAAAAATGAAAAGGAATTTTGGAAAAATTAAAATGGTCTTTTTTCAGTCTCAATATATATATTTTATTTTTTTTCCATTTACAGAGAGAATTGATCCATCTTAAGCAAGCTCTTGCATAGAACACAATCAGGTGAGGCTTTATGGGCTAGAGTATTTCTTTTTACAGGTAATTCATCAATGTATTCTTGAGTGAAAAGCACCAAAGTATACAAGATAAGAGACTTCCCAGGAGGCCCTAAGACAAAGAGACAACATGCCAATGCAGGAGATGCAGTTTTGATATCTGGGTCGGGAAGATCCCCTGGAGAAAGAATGGAAATCCACTCCAGTATCCATGCCTGGAGAATCCCATGGACAGAGGAGCCAGGTGGGCAACAGTACATGGGGTCACAAAGAGTGGACTACAACCGAGTCACTAAACAACTGGACCTGCTTGGTTAATGAATTATGAGCAGAACTGACCTTTCCCTTCAGGGCTGGGACCCTTAACTCCAGCACAAGAGTCCTGAGAGCACTCTACTTGGACTAAGCACCAGCAGCACCCACGGTGGTGGCTGATCCTCGCAGGTGGAGGGTCTGATCAGAGCAACCAGGCCTTCCGGGGTTGGCGTCATTTCAGCAAGAAATAAATTTGGCTCACTGAAAATGCTAGGAACTGGAGGCGATCTCAAAACAGCACAGCATGGACCATGCTGTCATCTGAGGAGGACTGCAGGGAAAATGCAAAAAAAACAGAGTTTAGCCTGGGTTGCAGCTGAGCAACACATAACCTTGTAGGATAAGTATGTCCCGACGGATGCACAGACCACACTTGAGCTAAAGGATTTGTTGATTTCATGTAATTCAGTAAGTACATTAGTTTTCTGGGACTGTTGAATATTTAATAAAACAAGGGCTTTGGAGTCAAAGCCACCTGGGCTTGAGTTCAAGTGCTCCCTACATTCAATCTGCACTCCTTTGAACAAATTACTTGATTTCTTAATCCCATCTTGTAAAATGGCCTACCCGATAAATATTGCTATGAGGAATATATTTGGGATAAGACATTAAAAGTTTCATCGTTTCAGTCAAAGAGGAAGTTCAGTTCAGTTCAGGCTCTCAGTCGTGTCTGACTCTTTGTGACCCCATGAATCGCAGCACGCCAGTCCTCCTTGTCCATCACCAACTCCCAGAGTTCACTCAAACTCATGCCCATCGAGTCCGTGATGCCATCCAGCCCTCTCATCCTCTGTCGTCCCCTTCTCGTCCTGCCCCCCCCCCCCATCCCTCCCAGCATCAAAGTCTTTTCCAATGAGTCAGCTCTTCGCATGTGCTGGCCAAAGTATTGGACCTTCAACTTCAGCATCAGTCCTTCCAATGAACACCCAGGACTTGTCTCCTTGAGGATGGACTGGTTGGATCTCCTTGCAGTCCAAGGGCTCTCAGGAGTCTTCTCCAACACCACAGTTCAAAAGCAGCAACTCTTCGGCACTCAGCTTCCTTCACAGTCCAACTCTCACATCCATACCTGACCACTGGAAAAACCATAGCCTTGACTAGACGGACCTTTGTTGGCAAAGTGGTATCTCTGCTTTTCAATAT
>NW_011484985.1:4311-6004 GCF_000754665.1 Bison bison bison | reverse complement strand
CTGTCACCACAGCACAGCCTGGAGCATGCTGTATCCTGAGGAGGGCTGCCGGCAAAATGCAAGACAGCCAGTTTAGCTTGGATTGCAGGTGAGCAACACATAACCTTGTAGGATAAGTATGTCCCGACGGATGCACAGATCACACTTGAGCTAAAGCATTTGTTGATTTCATGTAATTCAGTAAGTACATTAGTTTTCTGGGACTGTTGAATATTTAATAAAACAAGGGCTTTGGAGTCAAAGCCACTTGGGCTTGAGTTCAAGTGCTCCCTACATTCAATCTGCACTCCTTTGAACAAATTACTTGATTTCTTAATCCCATCTTGTAAAATGGCCTACCCGATAAATATTGCTATGAGGAATATATTTGGGATAAGACATTAAAAGTTTCATCGTTTCAGTCAAAGAGGAAGTTCAGTTCAGTTCAGGCTCTCAGTCGTGTCTGACTCTTTGTGACCCCATGAATCGCAGCACGCCAGCCCTCCTTGTCCATCACCAACTCCCAGAGTTCACTCAGACTCATGCCCATCGAGTCCGTGATGCCATCCAGCCCTCTCATCCTCTGTCATCCCCTTCTCGTCCTGCTCTGGGGGGAGCTGCCTGTGAGAACGGGTCCTTTGTCCGAAGGACACAGTTCTGGGAGCTGCCTCAATCCTTCGGCGTTTCCTTGCAAACATAGCTCTCTGTCCCGCCACACCAGAGATTAGGCACTTATTTACTGCAGGCACCTGGAGTTCTGTTCAAACTTCTCACACACAGAGAAGTCTTATCTGGTGTAAGAATTAATAACAGGGTGCCATTCCCATGCTCCCAAGATTTCTTGTGACTGTTTGTAAGATGTGTAGGTCAAACAAAGAAAATGTTAACTGTCTTGTCTTTCTCACGCTCTTCTGTATAAATATGAGATGCTGAATAAAGTTGGTGTCAGACTGCTTCCCTTTGTGAAGACGTGTCTGAACCTCTCGACCCCATCTTTGTTGTAGATTTCTCTTGTTTTAGTTTCTTTTCTCAGCCCCGCCGTGCACGGATTGAGGTAAGTGACAAGGAATTCCTAATTAATTAAAGTAAAAGGGCAGGGAGTGTTACTGTCGAAAGTAATAAATCATGGGACAAGGCAATAGCTGCCAGTTATTTGTACATATGTTGAAAACTATGTTAAAAGGTAGGTGAATTCATGTAAATAAGTTACAGCTAGAGAAGTTTTTACTTTTTATAGAGGAGGTTTGTCCCTGGTTTCCAGAGGAAGGAACAGTTAGTCTGGAAACTTGGAAAAAGGTAGGAAAACAATTGCAGACATATTACTCCTTACATGGTCCCAATCGTGTTCCTGTGGACTCTCATAAGAGACTGTCTGGATCCTGAACATGAGGGACATAAAATTCAAACGGCTCTCAGGGATTCCACAGGACCCGAAGTTGCAGAGCCTTCTGCCCCTCCACCTGAGCCACTTTATGCTGTGCCTGAGGGAACAGCTTGTAAGGCTGGAGGGAGTGATGATGTGTTAAGCTCTGATGAACAGGAAGAGTTAAATGAACAAGCAGCTCAGTACCATAGAGAGGATGTGCTTTGGGAGATGATGGTTAGCATGCAATCCCCCTCGGGAAAGGGGGAATTAAAGCATTCAGGGCTTTCTGAAGAACAGCTGGAGAATTTAATTCAGAAGATTGTTATAGCAGTAAAGAAGGATGCACAG
>NW_011484985.1:0-1145 GCF_000754665.1 Bison bison bison | reverse complement strand
AACATAAGCGTGCGCCTATATAAAAAGAAAGGGGGAGATGCAGGGAGCTGCCCATGAGAACGGGGTCCTTTGTCCGAAGGACACAGCTCTGGGAGCTGCCTCAGTCCTTGAGGGTTTGCTTGCAAACATAGGTCTCTGTCCCGCCACCCCAGAGGTTAGGCACTTATTTACTGCAGGCACCTGGAGTTCTGTGCAAACTTCTCACGCACAGAGAAATGTTATCTGGTGTAAGAAATAATAACAGGGTGCCATTCCCATGCTCTCAAGATTTCTTGTGACTGTTTGTAAGATGTGTAGGTCAAACAAAGAAAATGTTAACTGTCTTGTCTTTCTCACCCTCTTCTGTATAAATATGAGATGCTGAATAAAGTTGGTGTCAGATTGAATCCATTCGTGGAGACGTGTCTGAACCTCTCGACCCCATCTTTGTTGTAGATTTCTCTTGCTTTAGTTTCTTTTCTCAGCCCTGCTGTGCACATACTCGGGACCTGATCGACTTTGCCGGCTGGCACCAGCACTGCCCCCCATCCCTCCCAGCATCAAAGTCTTTTCCAGTGAGTCAGCTCTTCGCATGTGCTGGCCAAAGTATTGGACCTTCAACTTCAGCATCAGTCCTTCCAATGAACACCCAGGACTTGTCTCCTTGAGGATGGACTGGTTGGATCTCCTTGCAGTCCAAGGGACTCTCAGGAGTCTTCTCCAACACCATAGTTCAAAAACATCAATTCTTCAGCACTCAGCTTTCTTCACAGTCCAACTCTCACATCCATACATGGCCACTGGAAAAACCATAGCCTTGACTAGACGGACCTTTGTTGGCAAAGTGGTATCTCTGCTTTTCAATATACCATCTACGTTGGTCATACCTTTCCTTCCACGGAGTAAGCGTCTTTTAATTTCATGGTTGCAGCCACCATCTGCAGTGATTTTCGAGCCCCAAAATACAAAGTCTGGCACTGTTTCCACTGCTTCCCCATCTCTTTGCCATGAAGTGATGGGACCAGATACCATGATCTTAGTTTTCGGAATGCTGAGGTTAAAGCCCACTTATTCACGCTCCGCTTTGACTTTCATCAAGAGGCTTTTTAGTTCCTCTTCACTTTCTGCCATAAGGATGGTGTCATCTGCATATCTGAGGTTATTGG
>NW_011484984.1:9285-9801 GCF_000754665.1 Bison bison bison | reverse complement strand
GACTCAATGGACATGAGTTTGGGTAAACTCCAGGAGTTGGTGATGGACAGGGAGGCCTGGCGTGCCGCAGTTCATGGGGTCACAAAGAGTCAGATACGGCTGAGCAACTGAACTGAACTGAACTATTATTTTAAACTTCTGAACTGAACTGAACTATTATTTTAAACAAACTCTTACCTGTTAGATCAACTATCGTGAAAATCGCTGTCATGTCCTACTCTTTGCAACCCCATTCATCATACAGTCCATGGAATTCTCCAGGCCAGAATACTGGAGTGAGTAGCAGTTCCCTTCTCCAAGGGATCTTCCCAACCCAGGTCTCCCAAATTGCTAGATTCTTTACCAGCTGAGCCACCAGGGAAGCCTTAGATCAACTAAGACTAATACAAATAAAAGTTATTTCACCTTCACTTATTCCTTTTTCTAATGCTCTTCCTATCTTCATGTGGGTACAAGTTTCTGACTTATATCATTTTCCTTCTCTCTGAAGAACTTCTTTTAACATTTCTTGCAAGA
>NW_011484984.1:4434-6374 GCF_000754665.1 Bison bison bison | reverse complement strand
TCTCACAGAGGTGAAATTATTTGCCCAAAGCCATGACCCCAGATGTTTGTGTGCAGGCATGTTTAGTCACTCAGCTGTACCTGACTCTTTCCAACCCCATGGACTACAGCCCACCAGGCTCCTCTGTCCGTGGGATGTGCCAGGCAATAATACTGGAGTAGGTAGCCATTGCCTTCTCCAGGGGAAACTTCCCAGTCCAAGAATCAAACCCACACCTGCTGCATTGTGGGTGGATTCTTCACCCACTGAGTCATCAAGGAAATCCCAAGGTGTGCAGGCTTGAAAACTTGACATAGTATGTACTGTACTATACTATATGTAATATACTATTCAAAAAAATACTTTTACTTACTAAGGAATATTGCAAGACCAAAGAACCTAAAAGGAGAAGAAATGTTCTATGATTTCTCAGTACCCTTTCCTCTGTATAGGTCTGAGATCCAAAGACTAGATAGCTAGCCTACTGTATCGAATTTGGTCTTTCTTGTGTTTTCTATTAAATTTATTTATTAACTTATTAAATTTATGCAGAGGTAATACACACCATTCAAGTATGACCTAAATCAAATCCCTTACGATTATACAGAGGAAGTGACAGATTCAAGGGATTAGATCTGATAGAGTACCTGAAGAACTATGGACAAAAGTTTGTGACATTGTACAGGATCAAGACCTGTACAATGTCAGAATAACTGACAAGTGATCAAGACAATCCCCAAGAAAAACAAATGAAAAAAGAGAAAATGGTTGTCTGAGGAAGCCTTAAAAATAGCTGAGAAAAAAAAAAAAGTGAAAGGCAAAGGATAAAAGGAAAGATATACCCATCTGTATGCAGAGTTCCAAAGAATAGCAAGGAGAGATAAGAAACCCTTCCTCAGTGATCAATGCAAAGAAGTAAAGGAAAACAATAGAATGGGAAAGGCTAGAGATTTCTCCAAGAAAATTAGAAATACCAAGGGAACATTTCATGCAAAGACAGGCACAAAAAAGGACAGAAAAAGTATGGACCTAACAGAAGCAGAAGAGATTAAGAAGAGGAGGCAAGAATACACAGAACTATACAAAAAAAACTTCATGACCCAGATAACCATGATGGTGTGATCACTCACCTAGAACCAGGCATCCTGGAGTCCAAAGTCAAGTGGGCCTTAGGAAGCATCACTACAAACAAAGCTAGTGGAGGTGATGGAATTCCAGCTGAGCTATTTCAAATCTTAAAGGATGTTGCTGTTAAACTGCTGCAATCAATATGCCAGCAAGAGGAACTAAAGAGCCTCTTGATGAAAGTGAAAGAGGAGAGTGAAAAAGCTGGCTTAAAGTTCAACATTCAAAGAACTTAGATCATGGCATTTGGTCCCATCACTTCATGGCAAATAGATGGGGAAACAATGGAAACAGTGACAGACTTTATTTTCTTCGGCTCCAAAATCAATGCAGATGGTGACTGCAGCTATGAAATTAAAAGATGCTTGCTCCTTGGAAGAAAAGCTATGAGAAACCTAGACAGCATATTAAAAAGCAGAGATATTACTTTGCCGACAAAGGTCCGTCTAGTCAAACCCATGGTTTTTCCAGTCATGTCATGCTAAGTCACTTCGGTGGTGTCCAGCTCTTTGTGACCCCATGGACCATAATCCAGCCAGCTCCTCAGTCCATTGGATTTTCCCAGCAAGAATACTGGAGTGGGTTGCCATTCCCTTCTTTTCCAGTAGTCATGGATGAATGTGAGTTGGACCATAAAGAAAGCTGAGCACCGAAGAATTGACGCTTTTCAACTGTGGTGTTGGAGAAAACTCTTGAGAGTCCCTTGGACTGCAAGGAGATCAAGCCAGTCAATCCTAAAGGAAATCAGTTCTGAATATTCATTAGAGGGACTGATGCTGAAGCTGAAACTCCAATCCTTTGGCCACCTGATACGAAGAACTGACTCACTGGAAAAG
>NW_011484984.1:0-1468 GCF_000754665.1 Bison bison bison | reverse complement strand
AAACAAGACAGAGTCCTGACCTATTGAGAATTAGTGGTCAGGCCACTCCCACATCATTGCCACTGTTCAGATTTCTACATTTTGCAACTGTTTTCTTTTTTAAGTGCTATCAAGCTTATAAAACCAAAACTTTCTGCTTTTTTGCCAGGGGAAATATAGTTGCAAGTGTTGGACATTTTGATATAGAGAGTGATAGGCTTAGTGAGACAGTCATGCCCACAGGAAAAAGCAAAACGTCCTTAAATGACAATGGAACACTTTGTAAATAGCTTTCTAGGGTGAACTCCTCCGGATCAACTGCCTGATGGAGTTTATGTGACTTTCCCGCAAATTTCTCACTGTGATACTACTAATCAGAAGTATGACACTCAGCAAGGCCAAGCCCAATTCATTTCCACATCACCACACGTCAGAGAGCTGAGGAAACATACTGTGACTGCTCCTGAGATGTTGGCTTCTCTGAGTTCAATGTTAGTATATCCTACGTCTGCATCACCAGATTCATTTTCCACTCTTTTCCACTCTACCCTGAGCTCTGACCCATGTGAACCAAGGACTGTATCACATTCTCTTTTGTCCTCTGACCTCTGTTTCTTTTTGATCATGAGAATGAAGTCAGAGTACTTATTCCCCTGGCTCCTTCTTTGAAAGTCTTTTTGTGTGCTCTTGTTTTATTCTTTTTCCTAGATCATTGCATTTTTTTTTTCTGACAGTTCTTTCCAGGTTCCAGTAACTATCTCTTCCTTTTTTCTGTCCAGCTTAGGGTTCAGAGTGATTGCCCTCCTGTTTCCAGTCCCAGTTTTCATCACTATTTCTTATGGTTTCCCTATATATCCCCATTCCTTCGTCATTGATGTGTATTAACTGGTTTGAGTGTATAATCTGTTTGCCATCAAGACCCTGCCTGACACAGTTCCTTTATCATTTGTCCTATAACACAGTTTCAAGTTCCATCATCACCTTGGTTTCTTTGCTCTAGCTACTAGTTAATTTGCCCTTGGGCTTCCCTGGTGGCTCAGTAGCAAATAATTCAACTGCCAACACAGGAGACACAGGTTTGTCCCTGCTCCGGGAAGATCCCACATGCCATGAAGCAATGAAGCCCATGCACCACAACTACTAAACCTGTGCTCTAGAACCCAGGAGCTGCAACTACTGATCCCACATGCCGCAACTACTGAAGCTCCAATGCCCTAGAGTCCATGCTCTGCAACAAGAGAAACCGCCACGGTAAGAAGCCCACACACTCCAACTAGAAAGCAGCCTCTGCTTGCCAAAACTAGAGAAAAACCCAAGCACCAAAGAAGACCCAACACAGTCAAAAATAAATAAATAAATAAAACTTTTTTTTTTTAATTGTCCTGTTTCTCTTCAAGCATATGGTCCCTAACTGGAAACAGTTCTCAGAGCATAATCTTAATCAATACAGGACAGAAGGAGAAGGCTACCTCTTGTCTTAGATACTACA
>NW_011484983.1:19192-19865 GCF_000754665.1 Bison bison bison | reverse complement strand
GCTGGATGGCCTCATAGATGTAATGGACGTGAACTTGGGAGATGATGAGGGACAGGGAAGCTGCAGTCCATGGGATTGCAAAGAGTCGCACATGACTGGGCTACTGAACAACAGCAACACTGTGAATGAACATAAAAATTATAGGGGAACTGTGTTTCTGTCATCCATGCTTGATGTCTGGAGTTTGGATTTGGATTCAAATCTATATCCTTTTTCTATTTTTTTTGTATTTAAAATATTCAATTAGGAAAAGCTTGTCATTTCTATGCAAAGCACAGTTTGAAGCAATGTACATTTTAAACATATAGCAATAATTTGCATTTCATTAATTCTAGATTTCATTCTCTGACCCTCTCTCTAATTCCCACTTTTTCCTTTTTTTCTATCCATTATAATTATTCAAAGTTCATCCATATTTATAGAGATAGTTCAATACTTCTAGGTGTTTTATAAAGCAGGCTGAGTTAAAATCACTGAAGTTGGACCTTAATACAATCTTCATTTTATTTACTCTGCATGTTTTCTACCTGAATGCATGCTTCAGTTTTTGGGCTGGGGGGCATGTAATTTAATTCTGAAATGCCTAGTGAAACTGTATCTATAGATGATGAAAATTAATCCCAAGTGCCTATATGCACAGAGCTGATTTTGGCTAGTGGTCAACAAGGGGGTG
>NW_011484983.1:17021-18045 GCF_000754665.1 Bison bison bison | reverse complement strand
AAGGGGATGACAGAGATGAGATGGTTGCATGGCATCAGTGACTCAATGGACATGAGTTTGAGCAAGCTCCAGGAGTCAGTGATGGACAGGGAAGCCTGGCATGCTGCAATCTATGGGATCTCAAAGAGTTGGACATGACTGAGCTACTGAAATGATCTGAACTGAGGAGGAACCAGGACCCTGCCCCAAGGCTGCACTAGTGTCTCTTGGCTGCTCCTTTTTAGTTTCTGTAGTTGTTTCCTTCCCTGGTTAGCAACTGTTTGAATTTGTCCTTTGGAATTCAGAGAACTTCAAGGAGGCTGAATGAAACTTATTTCCTACAAACAGGAAACCAGGGATTTGTACCTGGAATGACGCCATAGAGTCCTGCTCCATTTCACAGGTAAGAAGCAATTTAAGAATAGGGAGGACAGGAGTCATCCATTTCTGTCTCTTCACACTTAGGGGACATATATGCACTTGCATGATATATTTCACATAAATACTTTCTACAAAAAATTTTATTATTTTTTGACACAGTAGTTGGAGGGAAATTTATGTTTAAAACTCTTTCATGTGATACTAGATATTGATCTAATTTTTGAGATACAGATTTAAGCTATAATTTTGTTAGAGATTTAAATATAATTTAGAAAGATGGTAACGATAACCCTGTATGTGAGACAGCAAAAGAGACACAGATGTATAGAGCAGTCTTTTGGACTCTGTGGGAGAGGGAGAGGATGGGATGATCTGGGAGAATGGCATTGAAACATGTTTAATATAATATATGAAATACAAAAAACCTCGAATAGCCATAGCGATCTTGAGAAAGAAGAATGGAACTGGAGGAATCAACCTACCTGACTTCAGGCTCTACTACAAAGCCACAGTTATCAAGACAGTATGGTACTGGCACAAAGACAGAAATATAGATCAATGGAACAAAATAGAAAGCCCAGAGATAAATCCACGCATATATGGACACCTTATCTTTGACAAAGGAGGCAAGAATATACAATGGATTAAAGACAATCTCTTTAAC
>NW_011484983.1:14924-15388 GCF_000754665.1 Bison bison bison | reverse complement strand
GTATACCTGTGGCAGATTCATGTTGATGTATGACAAAACCAATACAATATTGTAAAGTAATTAACCTCCAATTAAAATAAATAAATTTATATTTAAAAGAAAAAAAAAGAAAAAATATATAAATAAATATAATTTTGCAGTTAGAGTCTTTAAAGAAATCTTTGTTGTTGTTGTTGTTCAGTCACCTGGTCGTCGTGTCCCACTCTTTGTGACTCTATGGACTGCAGCAAGACAGACCTTCCTGTCCCTTACCATCTCCCGGAGTTTGCCCAAGTTCATTTTCATTGCATTGGTGATACCGTCCAGCCATCTCATCCTCTGACGCCCTCTCTCCTGTCTTCAATTCTCCCAGCATCAGGGACTTTTCCAATGAGTCGTTTGTTCATGTCAGATAACCAAAATACTAGAGCTTCAGCTTCAGCATCAGTCCTTTCAGTGAATATTCAAAATTGATCTCCTTTAGG
>NW_011484983.1:13667-14817 GCF_000754665.1 Bison bison bison | reverse complement strand
AGGCTTGATTTTTTTTTTTTTAATATTTCGTCTTATGCTGGCTCTTTCACTCTCTTCCTTCACCCTCTTCAAGAGACTCTTTAGTACCTCTTCATTTTCTTCCATTAGAGTGGTATCATCTGCATATTTGAGGTTGTTGATGTTTCTCTCTCCTAACTTGATGGATCACTGCCTTGTTGTGGAGAAGGGGCATGTGTGACTCAATGAAGCTATGAGCCATGCTGTTAAGGGCCACCCAAGATGGACAGGTCACAGCAGAAAGTTCTGACAAAACATGATCCACTAGAGGAGGGAATGGCAAACCACCCCAGTATACTTGCCATGAGAACCTCACGAACTATGTAAAAGGTGAAAAATAAATTTTAGGGAGGAAAAAAAATGCCTACAAAGATTTTTCTCAAAAGTGTTATAGAGCAGGGTTCTGTGTGAGTAATATTTTTCTACCACTCTTCTGGTAACATATAGAGTGATTTTGCCTTAGGCCTCAGCATGGAAACTGTACCAAAATTAGTGAATCGAGTCATTTCCAGTTATCTGATTGGTATGTGGAATATGGCCACCTTAAATCATAATCTCTCTAGGTATACACATTCAGCAACTTGAACAACCTGCTGGTAGCCACCCAATTACTCAAATTTCTGAAAATCAGAGGGCAGATTCTCTTTCTAGTTCTAAAATCAGACCCAAGCACTAAGATAGAAGTGCCTTCAAGGCATTCTGTTGAGTTGTTCCACTCAACCTATTTCACCTTTCTAATCTAGGTGCCTGAAGCCCCTGAAATGTTTTGAATTTTGCAATATGGCAATCTTGTTTTTAGAATTTCCTAGGAGCAAACCTAAGATGCTTCCGGTATTCATATATTTTATTCACATGTAAACAGTCTTACTCTTCTTGGATTTCAAGCTTCCAGTGCTGTCCTTTAACTGAGAGCTTTTAATTGCTATTAGAATAAAGTTGTTTTTAAGTGAAATCTTTAATTTTCCTATGAAGGGAAGCTTAAACCTAATATTGTGTTGTGTTAGTCATTCAGTCATGTTTGACTCTTTGTGACTCCATGGACAGTAGCCTGCTAGGCTCCTCTGTCCATGGAACTGTCCAGGCAAGAATACTGGAGTGGGTTGACATTCCCTTCTTCAGGGGATCTTCCTGA
>NW_011484983.1:13011-13161 GCF_000754665.1 Bison bison bison | reverse complement strand
GATTTTTCAGAGAGGCCTATGTAAGAAGAAATATATACAATAGAAAGTACTTTGGTTTCTAAATAAATTAATTAACCTGAGAGATATTATTGTAGGCTAAAGAGTTTGGAATTTGATTGTATTTTATTATTATAAAATACAGATTATTGA
>NW_011484983.1:12049-12911 GCF_000754665.1 Bison bison bison | reverse complement strand
AAAGCAAAATAGTTGTGTATAAACAGATTTGGTGGAGTGGAAAAATCTTCACTGGGAATCAAGTGCTAAGGCTTCAAACCTACTTCTGCATTTGTAACCTGGATGACTGAGTAAATTACTCAGCTTCTAAGACCCAGTTTTCTCTGCTATAAAATGAGATTAGATTTGAAGACCTTTAAAATCCATTCTAGATATATTGTAAGAGTTTAGTCTTTGCAAAATTAATCAGAAAGGAACAATAATTAATTAATTGGTACTATAAAAGTTCAGAGGAGGAGGAAATAAAGACTGAAATGATTGGGAGGATATTACAAATGGGGTAGAATTTAAACTTTATACATCATGGTTGCTTAAAAAGCTGGGCAAGAATTTTGTAGGCAATGAGAAAAATAAGAACAAAAAGCCAGTACTAGTAAGTAAATGATGAGGAAAAGTAAGGGCATATTTGACAAGAAGGGCAGTTGATTGCAAGTGAACCACTAAAGAGAACAGCCTCATAGGAGTTGAGAGTTGAAAATGACACATCAGACAGAACTGCATGACTTAGCAATTTATCCTAGCATATTAAGTTCTCATAGAACATACTACAAGACCAAAATATATTTCTACCTTTCAAAATATACTTCAAAACATAAAATATTTTAAAATACACAGTTATGGGTAGAGTATTTTGCTCTCTCCATTAGTGTGTAAGCTCCATGTGATTATTGTCTACTTTGTTCCTTCTTTATTCATAATATTTAGAATAGTGCCTAGCATAAGATACATTTTACCTAGGTTAAAGTTTGCTTTCAAAAAATCAGAATTCGTTTTCACATCTTGAAAAATGGGATAGTGTACATTAAAGGAGTCTTGTGAAATC
>NW_011484983.1:8732-11949 GCF_000754665.1 Bison bison bison | reverse complement strand
TGAAATCACTCCCATGTTTAGAGAGATATAAGGAAGTTACAATTACTATGAGAAGCCTTATTATTTTTTTAAAAGGAGATCTAGACATTTTTGTAGCTTTTCAGCTGAAGGCATTTATGACTACATCCTAAATATTGGTAAATAATGGATCTTCATTTTTCAAGTAGAAATGATAAATAGTCAACCATGGTTTGTTATTTTACTCTTGGGGCACTGTGTTAAATGTGAGTGTACCTGGATTATAAAACAGCCTCTGCCACTGGAGTGAAAGCCATTTGAAAGTCAGTACAACTGCAACTGCTGTTTGCTATGGAAAACTGTGTGAGTATAGTATTTGAAACAATTTAAAACAGCACGACAGTAGATGTACTCATGGTACAGCATTTGTGTGGACTTCATTTTTCTGCAGACTTGAAGAATTGCCTTTCTGTTCTACTACGTGATTTTTAAAGTCATAACCCTAATATTTAAACATAAGAGATTTATAAATCATTTGCATTATTATCAATATTAAGAACAGGGCAGACATTTTTCGGACACAAATTAGAATCATTGAGGGCTATTAAATTTTGATATTCTGTGTATTTTGTAAATTAATTTATTTTAATTTGAGGCTAATTACTTTACTATATTGTAGTGATTTTTGCAATACATTGACATGAACTTTTAACAACACAAAATTTTCGGAAAAATTACTGTAACTTCTGACGTCTTTGTATTTGTTTTTCACAATTGTCCCAATCCAACAATCACATGATAAACAGCAAATCAACATGCATGACTTTTCCTCTCATCAAATTAATAAAGCCATGGAGAAAATTGCATTTTCTGTTGATTCTCAGCTAAGGGTTTGGAAATTTATAACGTTTTCATTATTATAGATGAGGGATTATCCCTCAGCATTGCTGGGAAGGAAAGCTTCCCATCGCTCTTTGAGGGGCCCTTGCCTGCTAAAGTTTCAGTAGAAGTGCTAGCAGCAAATCCTAGACCTGCCCATTGGTATGGCAGCTATTTTGTCATTATCATGAGTGTTGTAACTCTTAATGCCTTGTTCTTTCTAAAATACCTCTAAAAAGTGTTGTTAGTTATCAGAGCTGGATGCCAAAAACAAAACTCCCTTAAGTATCCCAACAATATTCCTTACCTCTCTGCCATGCCTCTCTATTGGAAAATAGACTTAATGGAAATTCATTTTATAGCAAACTTTCTAGAAGATCTATCCATTATGAAAGATTCTACATACTTAAAATACTTTAGAATGACAATTACTTTTAAGAATACACATAACAGATGAATTAGGTAAATTTGTTGCAAATGAGAGTTGATTTGACAGTGGATGAGTTATTAATCAATAACCTCTGTTTTAATGTAAACATATTAACACTTGAGTTCTGTTTTGGCACATAAAGTTTGAAATAGATTGAATAAAAACATTTTATGACATTTTCTTGACTACTTAAGTTCAGCATCTAGTAATAGTTTTCTATTTATCATTTTTCTTTGGTCAGTTTAATGATTTCTCATTTTTGCTGAGAAGAAGTTACCACTTTTCAACTTTGAAAAATGATAAAATTGCCAATAAAGAGACAGATAGATAGACAAATAAAGCTAGGATGCAACAGCTCTTTTGATGCTTTTTTGTGTAACTATATTGCAAGTAAAAAAAAAAATTTGCTTTGGGACATATCAACCAGTAGAGAGTCTAATCACAACCTAAACAAAGTGATGCAGAAAGACCTTGAAGAGATATCAGATTGGCTATTGTAACAAAAGTAAAATGAATTGACACATCTGGCTCACTAAATAATTACCAGGGTATCTGTGTTAGTTACAGCTCTGCCATTTTAATTTCAGAGAAAGTTGGCACAGGAGGGAAAAAGTCAGAAATTCAGCATCCACTATTCATTTTTTCATTAGAGGTCTAGCCACAAATACAAAATGCCTTGTCTTCTTCAAATTTGTATCTTGTTCCTACATGCATGTTAGTATCTTACCAATAGGTTTTACTTTTTCTATAAGCCCTAGGACAAAAGTATCAATGTATCTTAGTATATTACTTAATAGTCTATAATTAGACTGAGAACTAGAGAAGATATATTTGCTCTATCACTATTATTTGGGAGTCGGGTCTGGAAGTCAGATTCTTTTCTACTATGTAGTTTGATAACACGGATCATGTCGACATCTATATATATAAGATTAATGTTTATTATACGTATGAATAGCAGCATTATAGAAAAGTTCATGATGTTAGGAACATTAGTGTAAGTCTCAATTTTGAGATATGAATTGATGTTAATAATTAATAATGTTGGAAAAAATGCTAATAAGATGGCCCTCAAGACAAATTGGCACTGTTCCCACTAGACAGACAATATTTTTATTAGTATCTTGTTGATAGCATCTATTGCAGTAGTAACAAATTCATAAGGCTTGTTTTTTTCTCCCTGAAGTGATTCCGAGAATTTGAACTTAATTTTTGTTAAAGATGCAAAATTTTCACACTATATGCTTTTTATTAGTCGGTTGACTATAAAGACATTGAATCTTGCTTAAAACTCTATATTGTAGGCTACATCCAGATTTTTAGCTAGAAATACAAGCCAATGTTAATATGATTAAACCATGTTATATTAATAAACAATAGCATTTTTGTTTGAAAACTTATTTACTGTGGCTACATGAAGGCCACTTAAAAGAGAATTTTGGTGGTTATACTATAAAGTTTTATACCCATTGAACTTAAATAATGTTTCTACATCCTCTTTTCTATTTGAAAATGATCTTGCTAAAGTGTGGTTTTCTCTTCTGGACTTTCCTCCATCAGCAGCACTTAACATATATTTTGTTTAGAGAACCAACAGATTGTGCTAGATCATATGCTATCTCATATCTGTGCCTCTGTGGCCTAGCAACATGCAATGTGAGATGACCTGTAATGAATAGAGTAAAAGTTTAGACCCTTAGGTCTTCAGCAACAGCTCTTGAAAAACAGGAGAAAGAGATAAGGCCTGAGCTGAAGGAAACTGCTGACATTTAATTTAAATGGTGCCAAATCTAGCTATAATTTGTGGGTCAATGAGTTTCTATCTTTCTTGCAGATGTTTTTTACATAACGATGAAAGATACTGAATTTGAAGTTGTCAGCATTTTAAAGATACATGAAAATGGGAAACAGTCTGTTCACTTTTGTTTTCAGTAAAGTGCATTCTGCTTT
>NW_011484983.1:3859-8632 GCF_000754665.1 Bison bison bison | reverse complement strand
GGAAGGTTCTTTATTGTATTCTATTCTTCAGTTACATTTGAGGGCACAGAAGAGGAGAAATAGAGGTCATTCACACAAACACAATTTATCATTCTTATATGTGAAGCATGGTGATGGGCCCTTGCAGCCCCAGTTTTTGATACCCTTCTTTCCCCTGTATTCATGGCTAAAAGAAGAATTAGAGGCCGTGTATGTCAAATGTGCAATTCCAAGCTTTGACTTTATTGACAGCAGGCATTAAGTTCAGTGCCTTCTAGAGACATTTGTGAGTTAAACTTAATTTATAGTTGAGTAAGAAAGGGACCAAACAATTAAGGGACTTGACAAAGAACACAAAGTCAGTTCCACAAATCATGGAACCTGATTTCTTTATTTCAGTTTAGAAAGAACTGGTTTCCCATTCTCTGTTTCCTTATAGCTATCTCTTAATATAAGTCCAGCTTCAATTAAGAGAGTTCTTTAAGCAACTGTTAGTTACATGCTCTGAAGTCAAACACATTGACCTATAAAGGAATGGAAGTTTACAGAATGGTACTTTTGGCTCTCTAAGCTTTTTCAGAAGGCAACATTCTGTGAGTTGAACACATGAATATTTGATACTTTCAGAGGTAAATTGACTTATTTGGAACACTATTTCCTAGAATATAGAGAAAATGTGTTTTTTACCTGAAGATTTTGTCCTATATTTTTTCCTATTGCTTTTGACAGTTTGTTGGGTGAAGGGAAATTAAATTTATGGGAGAGATGTTGAAGGGAACTGATTTTGTGTCACTTTCTTTCCTTGCTCTTCCTTTGTTTTTTTAGTTACCTGTATATATTTATTGGAAAGTTGTGAGCAACCTCTGTAGGTGAGACTGCTGTGTGAAAAGGAGATAAGCAGAAATGTTTCTTTATTTCATAGTCAGTTTTCAACATTCCCAGAGAGCTGACAAAGTAGAACAAGGGCAGAACAGCTTAACAATATGATATGAGTAGGCATCTTGAATTTGGGAGTACTTTATTCCATTGTTCCTACTAGACAGATCAATATTTGTGTTTTCTAAAAACTATACTCATAATGACAACTTAATATTTCACGTTTAAAAAGCATGTTCATATTCTTATTTCATTAATAGCTCTGAGAGGGAATATTACTATTCTGATTTTACTGATAAGAAATGTATACTTAGAGTTTTTACTTTTTACCCAGCAACCCAGCTGATAAGGTACAATGCTGGGACTTGAACAAGGTCTTCCTACTACAGCCTATTTGCTTCCACCCCCATTACACACACACACACACACGCACATCTGTACTACAAAATAAATCAGAGCGGTGTAGTGGGTTGGAAAAGCAAGTCTTCAAATATAAACTGATTTAAAAACAACTTTTCACTCAAATAGAAAGCCTTAGCATTTATTTTTTAAATCTTATAAGAGAAGAAATTGCTAGCAGTGATGATTTCTGAAGAATGGATTTTGGATAAGGAGTTCACTTTTCTTTATAGTTCTTTCTGAGGCATGTTAATATTTTCCCAATAGGGCCATGCCATTAACTATTAATAGTCAATCTATGTTCAGTATGAACAGTAAAATAAAAATAGTAATACCTTAGATTTGTATGTACAATAGTATTTCCCCTCTCATACTACAAATGCATCTATTTTTCCCTTTCCTTTCCTTTCCTTTTCCCTTTCCCATTCCTTTCCATTTAACAATTAAACCAACCGAGTCCTGCGCAAGTAAAGAATGGTACATGAGATCTCACAGCTAGTTTGTGTTAAACACAAATCTCCCAAACTCATGTTCCTAATTCTAGACCACAGCCCTTTTGACAGCAAAAGTATATTTTTACTTCTCTTGTACATCTCCTCTTATTCAGTCTTAGCTTAGTTGTTCTGAGGCTGATAGGACCTTAACATAATGTGCTTCAGCCATGCTTAACACTCCATGTTATTATCAAATAACTTGAAAAAATTGTATTAGAAGTGTTATTTTCAACTCCAGAAGAACTTATCAATTTGGAAGAATCTAGTTCACCATGCCACACTGAAATATTACAATAAAACATTGTGATTTCTGACCCTATATTGTTATAAATCTAAAAATGAATCACCTAATTTAGTTGTACTTTGTGGGTTCATATATAACATATACATATAAAATATGAATTTGCTATATTTTAATATTGGTAGAATTTGATGTAGCTTAGAACTAAAAAACAGCATTTCTGCACTTTTTGTATCTGTTAGAAAATGTGAAATTTTCAGTTTCAGCAATGAATTTTCACAATCTAATTGAAATATAAACAGAAAAGATGTATATTTTCTTCCCCTGCTCTCTCACATTTGCGTAATCATTGTAGGTTCTGGCAGACACATAATGTTTAAGTATTCAGTGATACATCTTTTAATTAAAATACTATACAATATAATTGCATAATTCCAACTATCCCATTATTACCCAAAGGAATGCAGCTGATATTAAAAAAGATAGTTGGTTAAAAAGAGGTCACCTCAGAAAGGGTAGCTTAATTATATTTGCATTTTGTTGACTCCAGAGAAGAATAGTTTGCAAGCCCAAAGGCAACATTTACAAATATATCCACATGTCGAAGCAGCTTTCCCTGTACCAATTTACACTATAAAATTAGTATCCAAACAAGACTTTGCTCATTTTGCATGCAATGTCTTAGAAAATAATGTTTTGTTAGATGGAAAATAAGTTTTTTTTTTTTATATATAGAAAATAGTTGTGATTGTTTTAAAACATACTGTCCCCTTAGGAAGTTAGAGACACATTGCTTAGAATTCACTGAGCATCCAAGTAGTAAGGATGGTCAAAGGACTGTCATCCTTTTGGCCATATGGTCTATGGAAAGTCAATGACCTGGAATCCTGATTCTTCCCGTTCTTGTTATGTGACCTGGGATATTTTAATTAAGCTCATTGAGCCTCAGTTTTCTCATTCATAAAATAAGTATAATAATACCTATCTTGCATGGTTCTAGTCAAAATTAGCAATAAGGCAAATTTCGTAATGAATTCCTAGCAGACACTCAATAAAGGCAGTTCTGATTCTTATAGTTTTTTTTTTTTTTTAAACATCAAATGTCATAAAACATGATGACAAAAAAAACCCCACCACAATCCTTTGCATTATAGATCAACAAAATGGGAGAGAGTGCTTAATTTATAAATGCAATTGAGAATAACTTTTAATAGTGGCATAGACCTATGACAGCATGAATTCTACTTTGTTTTATGAGTTGTGTGTTCACATGTGATTTCCTTGGTTTTATGTGACTCAGTTTCTGCATCTCAAAATTGGGCTATAAAGATACATATTTCATTGAGAGTAAAATGCTATGATACAGCTAGTATACCTTATACAGGGTTTAGCCTCATAAACTTTCAGTGACTGTTTTTATTCAGTCACTCCATCATGTCTGACTCTTTGTGAACCCATGGACTGCAGCACACCAGGCTTCTCTGTCCTTCACCATCTCCTGGAATTTTCTCAAACTCAACTTCATTGAGCCAGTAACGCCACCCAACCAGCCCATCCTCTGTCATTCCCTTCCCCTTCTGCATTCAATCTTTCCCAGCATCAGGGTCTTTTCCAATGAGTCAGTTCTTCGCATCAGGTGGCCAAAGTATTGGAGCTTCAGCTTCAGCCTCAGTCCTTTCAGTGAATATTCAGGACTGATTTCCTTTATGATTGACTAGTTTGATCTCCTTGCAGTCCAAGGGACTCAAGAGTCTTCTCGAGCACCACAGTTCGAAGGCATCGTTTCTTCGGTGGTCAGCCATTTTTATTGTCCAGCTCTCACATCCATACATGACTACTGGAAAAAACAACTTTGACTATATGGACCTTTGTTGGCAAAGTAATGTCTTTTTTTTAATATGCTGCCTAGGTTTGCCATTGCTTTTCTTCTAAGGAGCAAACCTCCTTTAATTTCATGGCTGCAGTCACCATCCACAGTGGTTTTGGAGCCCAAGACAGTAAAGTCTGTCACTGTTAGTTACTTGTAAATTTTGAATGGACTATGAAGTCCAAATGATAGTGAAGGTGCAAGGCATTGTAAACTGTAGTATTAATGTCATGCAAAAGTACTTAGTTATCATAATTTAAAAATCACAGAAATTTTCATAAATATGTTTCTTTAGAAGAATGGGAAAGGGAGAAAAAAGCATAACTACCTGTTCTGTACTAATTTTCACTACTTAAGAAAACATTGAAGTAACAGTAAGACAAGATGTATAGTTCAAGTAAGCAAAGAAAGCTTTCGTTTCTCTTTGATTTTGCACTTGGGAAATTTTTCTTGATCTTTTTCTTCAAAGGGAGCAGCAAATTCATTTATGAGAGCCTGGGGTCACAATTATTATAAAAAGGAACAGCTTTTCGTACTTTGGTAAAATAAAACAATTCAATTAAGCTTATTCAGCATGTTTTGGTGTTTTAGCAAGGTTGGAAAGGACATTGACTTCTTCTTTTGAGGAAGGCTTTAGAGTAATTTATATCTCTACAAACATACTACTTAATTTCCATCATGTGAATAGGCTTTAAACCAGGGAGTTTTGTCAGTTACATAGACAATGAATCCAATCAGGAAGACAAATTGTACACTGCAGTTAAGGTGGCTGAATTTCTGATATAAGTGGCTGTATAATCATGAGAGCTTTACTTCTAATGATAACACAGCTGTTTCTTCTTGAAAACAGTTACTTCACCCTTAGTGAACAATTTGTCTTGTAGACAATGCATTAGCGTTTTAAGTGACACATTTTT
>NW_011484983.1:2163-3759 GCF_000754665.1 Bison bison bison | reverse complement strand
AGAAAACCCGTTTTACTGTCTTTAGTATAATTTTTCACATATTTTTTTTATATCAGCCTAAACAACATGTTAGCTACATGTAAGCTATACTTTAAAAATAAAATTACCAGATATTTTGTGAAGCTTCTATATTTAGGGGTATTTCCCATTTGTATCAATTCTCTACTCTCAGTTTTATAGTGGTAGAAGGCTTTTTACAAATCTGAATTTTTTTTCTATAATATGAGCAAACCGTTAACAGAAATGTTAAATTGTAAATGGATGACTTTGGTTAATTGTACATCAATCTTATGGACAGTTATCCTTATGTTTCCAGGGTTTATTTTACAGTTGTGTATTAATTATCTTAAAGAATATACGTCATACAACTTCTTTTTGAGTGTCATAGATTTTGTGTTAAGTAACCATAGGTGAAAAGCTTGACTATGTAACTTACAAGTTATATGACTTTATTATTGGAAAACAGGACACAATATGCCATTCTGACATGGTTGTCTAAGAATAAAATGGGATAATATATGTAAATACCTTAGCACAGTGACTAATTCATAGTAGACACTTAACACATCATTTATTTTACTTCCTTTTATTGATAATCATAAAAATAACACCAAGACTCTAAAAACTGAATTTAAATTCCCTGATGAATTGTCTTTTCTGATGATTTAATAAACCACAACAAATAATTACTGAATATTTGTGGCCTAGACATTCTTCAAGGTGCTTGAGATGAACAATAAAATATATCTGTTCTCATAGCACTTTGAATCTAGCAAAGGAAGAGAAAATATTAAATGCTAATCAAGTTACTAAATTTTAGAGAATATTAATATATGATAGCCTTTCTGGAGCATTGTAAACAGGATTAGAAGTGCCAGGGCTTGGGGTGGTGGCAGTTCTGTATATGGTCAGGGTCTGATTCATGAAAGGGTAATAGTTGAAGAAATATTAAATGTGGTATGGAATTTGGCTAAGAAAATATCTAAGGGAGAATTTTCCGCTCAGAGGGAATAATTAGGTGATTACATTAAAACATTACCAGGATGTACATGGAACTACAAGGAGGCCAGTGCAGATAAAGCAACTTAAACTGAGGGGAAATGTTAGGAGAAAACATAGTGGGAGGGGATGCTGATGGTGGCAAGGGAGATAATTTTAAGGGTCTTGTAAGAAGCCACAGGAAATAGATGGGGAAACAGTGGAAACAGTGTCAGACTTTATTTTGGGGGGCTGCAAAATCACTGAAGATTGTGACTGCAGCCATGAAATTAAAAGACACTTACTCCTTGGAAGAAAAGTTATGACCAACCTAGATAGAATATTGAAAAGCAGAGACAATACTTTGCCAACAAAGGTCCGTCTAGTCAAGGTTATGGTTTTTCCAGTGGTCACGTATGGGTGTAAGTGTTGGACTGTGAAGAAAGCTGAGTGCCGAAGAATCGATGCTTTTGAACTGTGGTGTTGGAGAAGACTCTTGAAAGTCCCTTGGACTGCAAGGAGATCCAACCAGTCCATTTTGAAGATCAACCCTGGGATTTCTTTGGAAGGAATGATGCGAAAGCTGAAACTCCAGTACTTTGGCCACCTCATGTGAAG
>NW_011484983.1:0-2063 GCF_000754665.1 Bison bison bison | reverse complement strand
GCCTTGAAACAGGATGTAAACAGCAAAGGTGCTGAAAAGTAACCAGATTCTATATTTATTTGAAGGTAAAATTAGGATGATGCCCCAACAGACTAAGATGTAAGGTGTGAGAACAACAGAGATTTCCAAATAACACCAAGATTTTTGGGTCCAGTAACTGAAATAATAGAGTTGCTATTAACTGAGATTGTAAAGAATGTAAGTGAGGCACATTTGTGGAAGAAAACAGGATTTTAGTTTGAGACATCTTAAATTTGAAATGTCAGACATCCATATCCAAATGTTAAATGGTCAGTTGGATATAGGAATCTGGAGTTTAGGAGAAAACTCTGGGCTGCAAATACACATTTGGTGATTGACAGCATATGGCTGTTATTTAAAGATGAGAGACTGGAATTCACCAAAGGAGTGAATGTGTAGAAACAGAGGGGAATAAACCCTAGAGTCATCCAACATTTATAGATCTAGGAGACTAACTAGGAGACTGAGGAGTGGCTCAGAAGCAAACCTGAGTATATGGTGTCTGGGGAGCCAGATGAATGAAGTTGTCTAAGAGAAGGGGGTGATCCAATAGGTTAAATGCTGTTGATGGCATCAGATAAAATAAAGAAAAAACTGGCCATTGATAAGATAGTTTACTGACTTGTAAGAAGCAGTATGACTTCCCAAGTGAAAAGAGACACTTTAGGGCCTACTAATAGATGGCAAGCTTTGGAGGTCACAATCTTATGGCACACTGTCTGAATCCAGCCAAAGACAGGCTTTTACAGGCAATGTTTAGGACAAAAAAAAAAAAGAATGTGAGAGTTATTGTAAGATACGCTCATAGAACCCATCATCTCATATTATTTTGTATTTTGGAAACGTCACATATTTATGACTTTTGCTTGGCTCTTGGAAGCTTTGAGTTTGTAACCCCTAGATATTAAGTGCACTTTTGCTTTCATGCAGTGAAATTAATTGATGTAATTTTGAAGGCACAGTTATTCCATTCTTACAGATAAAAGATCTTGATTTTTAGTTTGGGGTAATTAAATTTTTCACCCAAATTTATTTCAAAGCTAGACATTCTCTCATTTTACAAGGGCACTGAATGTTAGACTGCTTGTTAAAAGGAACTCTTGGTTTGCAATTTGGCCTTCCTTTATCCTTCTTCACAAAAGAAGAATTTGAACACAGAGATTAAGTGTTTTATTTAAGGTTGCACAGCAACCAGCTGTGATATGATCAAGACCCTAAATTCTCATTGAGCTCTTAAATTTTTTAAGCATATCATATCAATCTTCTGACATAAAGTCTGCCATTCTATTATGCTAACTAACCACTGTTCACTTAACCTATTCATTAACCACCTGACATATATGAGACCTACTATATTTAGGTAAATGAAATATGTAAATTGTAGTCATTTTCAAAAGCAGGAAATGCATTTAAATCGTATGCTTAAATGTATCAGAATTGCATATGGTGCTTTTTTAAAATCACATATAGTAGTTTTTAAAATAATATTTATCCATATTACCTCAATAATAATTTATGATCAAGTTAGTTTAAGTGGGGGAAATCATTTTAACATTCCATATTGATTTTGAGATAACCACCTGTATTCAGTCTATTCTTCTTCTTATCCATTAGAATCCCCCTTTTTTCCAGAAATTATCCAACCCTTAGAATTAGGTTTCTGTACTTCCTCATTTATGTTTCTCTCACTTCAAGTCTAAATGGACTCTGTCTGCAATCTTTCCTGCCATACCATGGTTGTAGATAATATTTAGATATATATCTATTTAGGTATAGATTGAAGGAGTAAAAGGATTATTTGTATAAAGTTATAGCAGAATTGCAATTGAAAATAACTTTTAATGGTATAGTCATTTTGGCTTTTCTCACTGCTTTAGCATAGTTTTGTTCATTTGTTTTTACACAGTTGTTTAATCTAGTTACTGTCCACCTTAAAACAAATATATAATATAAAAAATAAAACAGCTTCTGACTAAGGCTAGGCAATTTTCTGTATTGCTAAGGCCAAGTTATGATTTCTATATATATATATATTTTTTTTT
>NW_011484982.1:16559-17245 GCF_000754665.1 Bison bison bison | reverse complement strand
TGTGAGATGACACCTCATTGTGGTTTTGATTTGCATTTCTCTAATAATGAGTGATGTTGAACATCTTTTCATGTGTTTATTAGCTATCTGTATGTCTTCTTTGGAAAAATGTCTTTTTAGGCCTTTTGCCCACTTTTTGATTGGGTTGTTCATTTTTCTAGTATTGAGCCACATGGGCTGCTTGTATATTTTGGAGATTAATTCTTTGTCAGTTGTTTTGTTTTCTATTATTTTCTCCCATTCTGAGGGCTGTCTTTTCACCTTGATTATAGTTTCCTTAATTTTGCAAAACCCTTTAAGTTTAATTAGGTTCCATTTGTTTATTTTTGCTTTTATTTACATTACTCTGGGAAGTGGGTCATAGAGGATCTTGCTGTGATTTATGTTGGAGAGTGTTCTGCCTCTGTTTTCCTCTAAGATTTTTATTGTTTCTGGTCTTACATTTAGGTCTTTAATTCATTGAGTTTATTTTTGTGTATGGTGTTAGAAAGTGTTTTAGCTTCATTCTTCTACACATAGTTGATCAGTTTTCCCAGCACCACTTGTTGAAGAGACTATGTTTTCTTCTCTTTTTTTTTGATTAATTAATTAATTTATTTATTTTACTTTACAATATTGTATTGGTTTTGCCATACATCAACATGAATCTGCCATGGGTGTACATGTGTTCCCAATCCTGAACCCCC
>NW_011484982.1:15433-16380 GCF_000754665.1 Bison bison bison | reverse complement strand
TTTGTTTCCATACAAACTGTGAAATTATTGTTCTAGTTCTGTGAAAAATACCGTTGGTTGTTTGATAGGGATTGCATGGAATATATAGATTGCTTTGAGTACTATATTCATTTTCACTATATTGGTTCTTCCAATCCACGAACATGGTATATTTCTCCATCTATTTGTGTCATTTTTGATTTCTTTCATCTGTGTTCTAGTTTTCTGAATGCAGGTCTTTTGTTTCTTTAGGTAAATTTATTCCAAGTATTTTATTCTTTTCATTGAGATGGTAAATGGGATTGTTTCTTTAATTTCTCTTTCTGATTTTTCATCATTAACATAGGAATGCAAGGGATTTCTGCGTATTGCTTTTATATCCTGTGACTTTATTCATTGATTAGCTCTAATATGAAATTCTGCAAGTTTTAAAGGAACTGGAAAAAAATTGTTCTAGGCTAGTAGTTGTGTGTATGTACATCTGTGTTTGTGGTATATGAGTGTTAACATTTATCTCAAATTATCTGTCACTTTCTGGTTTTGTCCTTTGATTAAGAAATAATAAGTGAGATTGCAAATTCTGGTAGCTAGACAAATATATGCTTGAACTATGCTAGTTTAAGTTACAAAAATCCAAGACAAATTTAATTTCTGTGAAGCACTTAATATCTTTCAGGAAAGCCAATACAGCTGTATTTCTGTTATACCAAATGGATTTAATGAGACACACCAAATAATTTATTAGCAATGCTTATTATTGAAATTAGAAGCAACATTCTGAATTCTTATTAATCTTTGATTAGTTGTTTTAATTATTCTTGATATTTCTTATCAATGGGCATAACAAAGCTGAAAATGAAGAATCTTGTGCTGGAAGCTGATCTCTTGGAGGGCAGGATGCATGATTCTGTGTCAGGAGCCAGCGGAGGTTTTGGACAAATGGATAAGGTTGACAAATTTGTGTTTTT
>NW_011484982.1:9715-13315 GCF_000754665.1 Bison bison bison | reverse complement strand
TCCACTTCCGGTTTTTTTTTTTTTTTCCTTTTACTTCAGTAATAAACTTTTTAATAAATTTTCTTTTTTTTTCTTGAATGAGCTTATTCTGCATTCTATCTGGCTATCTTCTTGATGAAGGTGAAAGAGGAGAGTGAAAAAACTGGCTTAAAACTAAACATTAAAAAGAAACTAAGATTGTGGTATCAGGTCCTGTCACTTAATGGCAAATATATGGGGAGGGGGGGACTGTAAACAGTGACAGATTTTCTTTTTTTGGGCTCCAAAATCATTGTGGATGGTGACTGCAGCCATGAAATTAAGACACTTGCTTGGAAGAAAAGCTATGACAAATTTAGACAGCATATTAAAAAGCAGAGACATCACTTTGCCAACAAAGGTCCATATGGTCAAAGCTATGGTTTCTCCAGTAGTTATGTATAGACGTGAAAGTTGGACCATAAAGAAAGTTGAGAACTGAATAATTGATGCTTTCAAATTGTGGCGCTGGAGAAGACTCTTGAGAGTCCCTTGGACTGCAAGGAGATCCAACCAGTCCATCCTAAAGGAAATCAGTCCTGAATATTCGTTGAAAGCACTGATGCTGATTCTGAAACTCCAATACTTTGGCCACCTTATGCAAAGAACCAATTCATTGGAAAAGGCCCTGATGCTGAGAAAGTTTGAATACAGGAAGAGAAGAGGGGTGACAGAGGATGAGATGGTTAGATGGCATAATTGACACAATGGACATGAGTTTGAGCAAACTCCAGTAGATAGTATAGGACAGGGGATCTTGGAGTGCTGCAGCCCATGGGGTCACAAAGAGTCAGACAGGACTGAGTGACTAAAGAACAAAAATCTGCCTATCCATCCATCCATTTATTCAGTCACAATGTATTGAATATCCCATATGTAGTAGTAACAGAATGACGCACTCAGACACAAACACGAATTAGGAACCTCAAGGGTATTATGACCTAGAAAGAGCCATAAAATGTCATTATTTCCTGTGTCATATTGTTATGATATGAATATGAAGAGGGAATATTGGGGGGTACAAAACAATGTTACAATACTTACCTTGGGGCGGAAAGCACTGTCAGATAAATAATCCAGGAGGATTTAATACATAAAGTAGAAGACAATGAACCAACTAGAGTAAACCAAGAGGAAATTTGTCATAGGAAAGAAGGAGCAAAGGCATGGAGACAAGAACAATCACAGTGTGGTGTGTGTGTGTGTGTGTGTGTGTGTGTGTGTGTGTGTGTTTGAACTGCATGCAGTTTAGTCTTGTTGGATTAGGAGTGTATATTGTCAGTTAGATTTGAGGGTAGGTTGGTGTGGCTAGAGAATATGGCAGAGACAGTAATGGAAATGTTAGTATTTTATGTTTAAAATCCTGGACTTTATTCCAGAGCTTTTCAAGAAATAAGTCTTCTTATATTTTTTGTGAAATATCTGGAAAATAATTTTTAACTTTTCTAGAAATATTTTAAATATGCATATCATCATAGTCTTAGTAATTAAACTCCAACAACAAAGCTTGCCTACTAAAAAAATAATGGTAAGAGTGTTTTAGAATAAAATGAATATCAAGATATATTAGCCAAATCAGAATCTTCTCCAATTTGGAATTTTCTTGGCTAAAAATATGTGTATCAGATTAGAGCAAGATGGATGTTTGAAGGAATGCATCAATAAATGTGACACAATACATGTCACTACAGTTCTCACAAAGAAAATTAGTTTGCATAGTTATCTGAAGAGTCAATTATAAAGATGCATATTATGGAAAAACTATTACACATATTTCTTATATTAAAAATAGGTTAGGTATTCTCAGTTTTATTTATCATGCATTGTTTATTTGACTATATTAATCAAAGAGGCTTCTGCACAGGAAAAGAAACAATCAACCAAGAGAAGAGACAGCCTAGACTTCTGGTTTCCAGTTTCACATGTGAGGAGCTTGGAAGTCACCCTTACATCCTAACAATAAGAAACAGGTTGAAAGACTGAAAAGTGAACAATTCTTCTAGAACCCATAAGGAAGGGGAGGACACAGGACAAATCAACAGACTCTAAGATTGAAGAAACAGATGAATACAGGGAGTTGCAGTTTGCTAGAGCAGAGACTCGTGAATAGAAATCACCACAGAGAGCAGAGGAGTGTTGAAGTCTCCTAGTTGATGAACGTATTATAAATCTTGATAAAGGTATTGATTATATGGATGTATTCACTATCAGAAGTTATTGAACTGTGCCAACTAGATCTGTGTATTTCATTTTATGTGAATTAGACCTAAATATAAAATATATAAAAATATTATTTTCAAAGAATTCATAATACAAGAGAAACTATCTATATTATAATGCTAAGCCTAAAGAAATTTAAAATTGTGTGTAAAGAATAATTTTATTATGTGTGTACACATGCACGTGTGTAAGAGTGATGAAAATATACACTAGGCAGAATTCACTAACATTTTATGAACAATTGTGATCATTGGGATTGAGTGCTTTTGTCTTTACATGTTTTTATGTTGAAAATTTTCTAAAATGAACATGCAATACAATAAAAATGACTATATACATAACTATTGGTTATGAACTTTGGATTGTCTCATGGTAAGCTATTAAGTCAGAGGCTATCAACCACACACTTCACTGAGCCCTTAGCTCTCTGCTTTCCTGTGATAAAGAAAAACAAAACAGCACCTCATGCACATTATTACTTAAACTTTAATTAAGCATATGTATGCATAAAATTTTGTTTCTCCTCTCTGGCTTCTGCCCCAGAAAGCTGGATTTAGGAATTTGGGTCTCTCAGACCATCCCTGTACAATTTGTTTCAAATAATATTTTAAAACCTCACCCTTCCATCTAGTGTTTGTTGCTGACTAATATGTTAGTTCTTCCTACCCTTTCTACTAAAACACTCTTGGGTTAAGTATGTTCATTCATGAATAACTGTTTAATTATTATAATTTTGTTATTTGCAAAGTCCTGGCAGTATACCCAGAACTATATAAGAAAATACATGTTTGCTGACTAAAGGGCTTAGTCAGTTCAGTTCAGTTCAGTCGCTCAGTCGTGTCCGACTCTTTGCAACCCCATGAATTGCAGCACGCCAGGCCTCCCTGTCAATCACCAACTCCCGGAGTTTACTCAAACTCATGTCCATCGAGTCGGTGATGCCATACAGTCATCTCATCCTCTGTTGTCCCCTTCTCCTCCTGCCCCCAATCCCTCCCAGCATCAGAGTCTTTTCCAACGAGTCAACTCTTCACATGAGGTGGCCAAAGTATTGGAGTTTCAGCTTTAGCATCACTCCTTCCAACGAACACCCAGGACTGATCTCCTTTAGAATGCACTGGTTGGATCTCCTTGCAGTCCAAGGGACTCTCAAGAGTCTTCTCCAACACCACAGTTCAAAAGCATCAATTCTTCAGCACTCAACTTTCTTTATGGTTCAACTTTCACATCCTTACATGTCTCCTAGAAAAACCATAGCTTTGACCATAAGGACCTTTGCCAGCAAAGTCATTTTTGGATCTCCAGTGTGTGCTTTGACACCTTATCATTTGGTTTGTTATACAGTTGTAGTTACCTTTTCCC
>NW_011484982.1:7253-8167 GCF_000754665.1 Bison bison bison | reverse complement strand
TAATTTATGTACTTGCTAATCCTATGTATCCTAGTAACTTCCCAAATTCTTATCTCATGTTCTCTAGAGAATATTCCTGTGATCAGATTCTTGCCAGTCTTACATCTAACCCTGACAGTTTTCCTTTCTACATATCTTTCCTAACTACCTTCTTAACATCAACATTACCTATCCAGGAGCTGTTTCTGCCAGGGTCCAGCCCCGGCTGATCCAGGGAGTTCAAAGCGGGGACGGCATTGGTGAGGATCAGGATACAATAGCTTCAATTAGATATTAATTAGAGATGTAAAGAGTAATAGAATGAGGATAGCTCAGTAGGAAAATTCAGTGGAGAAAAGAGGCTGAGTAGCTTGGTTTACACGGGAGACCAATAAAACTTCAAGGCAAGAAGTTTGCACCACTTATGTAGGCCGCAGGCATCCTTCCATTCTCCCGAAGGAGAGGAGACACTGAGGCCTCCCCAGTCGGATCTTAGAAGCCAAGGCATAATTAGTAAGCATGGCGGGTTCCACGCTCCAGATGGAGACTCAGCCAGAGTTTGAGAGAGAAAGACATGGGGAGACCAGTATTTCGAGAAACTGATCCCAATTCTTTATTTTCCATGGTCTACATTTATACACTGAGATGTTATGCAAAAGTCACGCAGGGTCAGCAGTCCTGACTTTTATCAAAGTCAGGTGTTTCATACAAATGTATACAGAGGCCTTAGGGGTGTTACATCATCTTCTGGCCAGGGGGCCTGCTGACAATTTATGACCCTCTCCTTGTGACAGCGGTCAGTCAACCAGGACACTTATTTCTCCATGGGTGATTATTCTTAAAACAGACACCACCCAAATAAAGTTACATTCCTATAGGGTGAGGGTGTAGTGGGTTTTAGTTAAGGAAAGAATTTACTTAGCCTAAGGTCTAAC
>NW_011484982.1:5192-7153 GCF_000754665.1 Bison bison bison | reverse complement strand
ATGTTCCAATTAGAATCCTGCTGGATAGGTGTTAGGACATAAATAAACCTGTGTTTCAGCATTAGTGACTGATAATGGGTCATTCTGATATCCCTCCTCTGGAGTTCACATGATATTTCACTCATCTGGACATTTCGGGCTCCATGTCTTGGCTAGTGGGAAAGATATGTTTGTTTAGTACTCCTGAAATGGCACTCTGTAGGTAACCTGCTGCTCTGACATCTTATCATTTGGTTTGTTATACATTTATAGTTACCTTTTCCCAGAGCTGTCACTGCTGTGGCTCAATCTCTGTTTGCCTCACAGATTTTGTGAAGCCTTTGTTTAAAATGAGTCACGTCTGATTGCAGCGCACTAGGAGGCCTCTTGGCTGTTGCTTTTCATATCATGGTTCTTATGGTTTTAGAATGTTTATTTTAAATAAATGCATTACTACAACGCCCTCTGCTCTAAATTATTTATGTATACTTTCCTCATTAATTTAGCCTATAGAATGAATAAACAAATTAGCAACTTACTATAAAATATTCTTGATTTTATATGAAGTATGCTTTTACAATTGAGAGATGTTTCTCTTTGACATTTCTTCTATAGGTAAAAATGACACACAAAACTTAGTTTTTCAATTAAGATACAAAAATAATTCATCCTATACGAAATATGTTTTTGATCTTGAAAGTCTACAGACACTATTGGCAATGTTATAGAAACCTGTAAGAGTTACTATAATACTTAATTACTTGGAAATCATTTTGTTTCATGAATTTTGGCAGACATTAATACACTAGACCTGTAAGGTTTATTATAGTGAAAGATATGTCTAATCAGTAATTCTCTAATTTGAATGGTTTCTGGTCCTTCAAAGGAATAATTGTGTAAAATCCAAGAGAGAAAGTATACTTTTACATGCTGTTTCACAGTGCTTTTACTTTTATTTTACTATGCTTTTTCTCATTAGAGGCTTTATATTAGTATTTATATTCTTTGGGGTTTCTAGTCTGATATTATTGTTCATTTAGATAATTATGGCACTGTTATATTGCAAAGTTTAAGGCTTCTCCTTGAACTGTATTTTTATTTTAACTTAAGGTGAAAATACCCTTAATAAAAATTATTAAGGTATGTAGGGATCTCAGACTCTATGATAGTGCATTTAGTGGCCAAGACTGCTGCTGGCCTCCAATGTACATGGTGCTCTTTATCCAGAGTAAACAGATCCTAATTCTTATCAGAATGCATTGTCTCTCAGAATGAAATGCATTGTTTCTCTGAATCTCTGACAGTTATATGTGGCTAAGTGACTAACATTTTATAAATTAGATTTAAGCACAAGTTTTGTGCAAGTATTTTGGAAAACCTTATTAAATAGGAGGGAGATAGCTCATACTTTCCTATCTAATAGTAGACTGCAGATTTAGGGCTGGTGAAAATCCTTACAACATTCCATAGAAGTATACATCTACTCCACCCTGGATAAGCTTTGTTTCCTGTGGCAGTGCAGCAAAATTATGTCTTACCATAGTTCACCTTGTCATGGAGCCAGTCACCTGTGTTTTTCTCTTCCAGTTAGGCATTTTACTCCACTTTTACTGGAGTGGGTTGTCATTCCCTTCTCCAGGGGATCTTCCAGACCCAGGGATCAAACCTGAGTCTCCTGCATTGCAGGCAGATTCTTTATGGACTGAGCCATCAGGGAAGCCCTGCAAAATAATAGCATGTCACTTGCTATCCTTGAGACAGTAAATACAGAATAAAATATTTGAGACCCAAAGATGCAAAAGTAGTCCCTTTTTCATATTTAGAGGGGTCCCAATTAAGATATTTCATAATATTATTGCATAAACCCATGGATATATCATTAAGAATTTTCCTACTGCTGCTGCTGCTACTGCTAAGTCGCTTCAGTCATGTCCGACTCTGTGCGACCCTATGGACGGTAGCCCACCAGGCTCCCCTGTCCC
>NW_011484982.1:4428-4615 GCF_000754665.1 Bison bison bison | reverse complement strand
AAGTGGGGGCTGGGCAGGGAGGCACGGGCTGCATCTCTTAGAGTAAGGATCTGGCCTGAATGCCCCGAGTGCTATCTGAGTGAACCAACCTGGGCTAGCAAACCAGACTGTGGGATAACTACCAAGCGAAAAGCCAGCCCTAACCTAAGACACTGCCAGGCCCATGCACAGAACAAAGGACTGAACA
>NW_011484982.1:0-1776 GCF_000754665.1 Bison bison bison | reverse complement strand
AGGGTTACATGGAGAAGAGAAGAGGGAGGAGGGAGTTAGAGATGACCCAAATGAGATGAGGTGAATCAATAGTGGAGAGAGTGGGCTAGCCAGTAGTCACTTCCTTATGTTCTCCAGACAGGAAAACACAAAAAACGGTGTATAAACTTGAACCCAAAAGAATAAAGTAAATGGCAACGGATCATACTTATCAGTAATTACCTTAAACATAAATGGGTTGAATGCCCCAACCAAAAGACAAAGACTGGCTGAATGGATACAAAAACAGGACCCTTATATATGTTGTCTACAAGAGGCCCACCTCAAAACAGGGGACACATACAGACTGAAAGTGAAGGGCTGGAAAAAGATATTCCATGCAAATAGAGACCAAAAGAAAGCAGGAGTAGCAATACTCATATCAGATAAAATAGACTTTAAAACAAAGGCTGTGAAAAGAGACAAAGAAGGTCACTACACTACATAATGATCAAAGGATCAATCCAAGAAGAAGATATAACAATTATAAATATATATGCACCCAACATAGGAGCACCGCAATATGTAAGAGAAATGCTAACAAGTATGAAAGGGGAAATTAACAATAACACAATAATAGTGGGAGACTTAAATACCCCACTCACACCTATGGATAGATAAACTAAACAGAAAATTAACAAGGAAACACAAACTTTAAATCATACAATAGACCAGTTATACCTAAAAGATATCTATAGGACATTTCACCCCAAAACAATGAATTTCACCTTTTTCTCAAGTACACAGGTAACCTTCTCCAAGATAGATCACATCCTGGGCCATAAATCTAGCCTTGGTAAATTCAGAACAATTGAAATCATTCCAAGCATCTTTTATGGCTACAATGCAGTAAGATTAGATCTCAATTACAGGACGAAAACTATTAAAAATTCCAACATATGGAGGCTGAGCAATATGCTGCTGATAACCAACAAATCACAGAAGAAATCAAAAAAGAAATCAAAACATGCATAGAAATGAATGAAAAGGAAAACACAACAACCCCAAATCTGTGGGACACTGTAAAAGCAGTCCTAAGGGAAAAGTTTATAGCAATACAGGCATACCTCAAGAAACATGAAAAAAGTCAAATAAATAACCTAACTCTACACCTAAAGCAACTAGAAAAGGAAGAGATGAAGAACCCCAGAGTTAGTAGAAGGAAAGAAATCTTAAAAATTCGGGCAGGAATAAATGCAAAAGAAACAAAAGAGACCATAGCAAAAATCAACAAAGCCAAAAGCTGGTTCTTTGAAAGGATAAATAAAATTGACAAACCTATAGGCAGACTCATCAAGAAACAACGGGAGAAAAATCAAATCAATAAAATTAGAAATGAAAATGGAGAGATCCCAACAGACAACATACAAATACAAAGGATCATAAGAGACTACTATTAGCAATTATATGCCACTAAAATTGACAACGTGGAAGAAATGGACCAATTCCTAGAAAATTACAACTTTCCAAATCTGGACCAGGAAAAATAGAAAATCTTAACAGACCTATCAGAAGCATAGAAATTTAAACTATAATCAAACAAAAGCCCAGGTCCAGATGGCTTCACAGCTGAATTCTATCAAAAATTTAGAGAAGAGCTAACACCTATCCTACTCAAACTCTTGCAGAAAATTGCAGAGGAAGGTAAACTTCCAAACTCATTCTTTGAGGCCACCATCACCCTAATACCAAAACCTGACAAAGATCCCACAAAAAAAGAAAACTACAGGCCAATATCACTGATGAATATAGATGCAA
>NW_011484981.1:14826-22093 GCF_000754665.1 Bison bison bison | reverse complement strand
AGGGAAAGATCTTAAAACACATCCAAAATGAAACTACCAGGGCAGGAAAGGAGAAGAGCAAATATTTGAAAATTTTTCATGCTTTACACTATGGCACAGTCTGACTTGCATTTTCTAAGAACTGGCACCATTCTCAGAAAAGACTTAATGGCCATCTCAAAAATCAGAGGAAAGCTTTTTAACTTTTATTCACCCCTTGGTGCCAAAGAAATAATACTGAAAAAGACACTATAGTAGGAGGCAGAACCTCCTCTGGGATAAACAATACCTATCACGGGTACTGCATTGCTTTCCAGTTTTTTCAGAATCAGTTGCCTACACAGCTTATAAGAAAGCTATTTAAGAAGTTATTAGGAAGCAAAAAATGTGTTCATTGTCTCAAGTTCTATGTGTACCACGTGTTACATGAAGCCTGCTAAAATACTTTAAAGTAATCCCTACATTTCACTTCCTCTGTAAAAAAAAAAAAGAAAAGAAGAAGTGTTATTGAGAAGGAGAATGTCAAGCTTTCAGTAATTCTATAAGTATAGTAGGGTAAAAAATCCACAAGCATTTGGGTACATTCTCATGGGAAGATGACAGGAATGTGGAGTGCTTCTATAGTTTGCTCCAAGTTTCAAAGAAGTACTTTTAGAACTGGGAGCAAAGTTTTCTAAGGACATCTTGCCCCCCAGAGGCATGTTTTATTGTATCCTCCCCTGCCACCACCACCTCTTGATTCACTTGATCTTAGCCAAAAAAAGTACAAAGATAGAACAATGACGCTATAAAAAGAGGTAGAAAAGGACTTCTTCTGGGAATAAATATTGTTCATATACATTCCATTGAAACTTCTTTCACTGTACTATTCTTTTCAAGAATACAATGCAAGCATGCACACATACAGGAGTCAGATACTTCAGGAGTCATGAGGATGCCCACAACAAAAGCACCCATGTAGCTAAAACTCCATCAGTAGCAGTATTCATAGGAGGAATACTTCATACATAAAAGAAATACATTTGCTACTTTCACTCAAACTGTATTCAAAAACATAACTGAAAATATTACTACAAAAGGAAGGATATTAAGTTTTTAATGGTTATATTAGTATTTCTTTAAGCAAACATTTAGGAATATCTTAGGACTCTAGCCTCTCATGTCATTCACATAAAATTTCAGAATGGAGAAATGCGTTATAAATGAACTTTGCTCAATTTACAATACAAACCCTTAAAGTTATTGCAGTTTGACAAGTTAAAAATCATGTCAATAAAATGCAAGAGAAAGACAGTAAAATTACTTTGGTGTGAGAGAAAATAATCTCAGCAAATGGTTTGTGAACTTGAGAGAAGACTCTAATAAATGGTCAAAGTCATTGGAAGAACGAGTCTAAAGCCCACACTTGTCCAATAATTACACCTGAATTTACACAGTCTTTGAAAGGATAAGTGTTGGAAAAACTTCACTCAGTGAATACGGAGTCTTGTCTTACCTCATGAAGTTTGGGGAGGTATTGATGGCATATCAATGACCCCTTGAACTTTGAAAACATGACAGACTTTCCAAGTCAATGGAAGTGCTCCGAGTAATAAATATAGAATGTAAACCATGTTTTAATCAGTCCCATTTTCTTCATCTCACAAAATTTATAATGAAACTAGCAAAACTCTGAATGATAAACTGGGACAATATTTAGAGGGAAGGGACATAGGAAATGAAAAAGGAAGCATTGGGAAAGAATCATCTGTAGGGTCATAAAAGTGGAGAGAATTTAATATGTGTGAAGCTCCTAAACAAATAATTTGGAAAGTTAGAGTGGACATCCAGGAAAAAGGTAAGCAAGCCAACAGAAAATATTCAAATTGCTGAGAATGGATAATTTAAAGTCTTTTGGAATATCAATGCTGTCAGATATATTTACCAAATGTTTTCTGAAAGTCATCTGAAAAATAAAACCAGAAAACTACTGTAAAAATCATGCCATAGAAACACAAAAGAATTCAAATTTAGTGAAATATTCACATACAATGGTAAAGGTTACAGGATATAGACCAACACTGATACATACACACACATGTGCAGACACACACACGTGTACCAATGTAGCTGAAAGCTTCCTTATGTCCTGATAACACTGATCAAAAAATAATAAAAGGAAAAGGAGTGATCTTCCTGACTTGAGGAAGAGTTTCAGGAATGATAGGGCTAGTGGTTTTCCTTATATAAGTTATTAATTTATTAGACTTACTTGAGTGATTATTATTTGGTTTGTTAGCTTTAATAAATTTATTGGTTGCTGTTAAATATAAATAATCACATCTCATATTTGTTGTAGCTTTGGTGTATAATAAGTTAGAGAATACTGAACTGCTTTAGAGAAAATGCAGTGTTTGTTTCTTGGGAACCTATATTCACATTATGTTAAAAATGAAGCCATAACTTTGTGGTGAATTGCTAGATTAGGACATGTCAAAATGAAGTTCATCTCATCTCAATCATCTTATCAGGAAAAACGTTAACATGCACCCATGCCAACAGAGTTAGTTAAAAAGAGATGAGGAACCAGAGGACAAAAATCACCCATTTGTTCAAAACAGTATCTGTAGCAATGACTACCTAGCCTTTGATGCATGAATTATAGAGATAAATTTGATTTCCCTGAAAACAAAAGTATACTGAAAAATGCCATCAGAAAGATAAGATATTAAAGTTTTAATAAATAATTTTGTGTTTTATCAAAAAATAACTTATAGAGGCCTTGCAGGACAATAATTTATGGTGACATTCACCTAAAATATTCAGATCTGAGATTTGTGCTTTTCTTTATCATTCTTAAAAATTTTAAATCTTTCCAAAATAGCTGAAGTATGGCTAAATTGACAATTGCATTAATAAAAGTAAATAAGAATGAAATTAAATTACTCTCTTTGGATATAAAAAATTCCAGGAAAAAAATGTGAGTATATGCACACCTGGGATTATTAGACTTTAGCTAGTGTAAGAAGGACTCTCAAGTTTACACTTGACCAGTGAATGATTTCAGGTTTTATTCAGGCTTTGAAAGACCAGAAAAGGGAGGAGTATGAGAGAAGTTGGCAAGACAAACATTGCGTTAGAATGGTAGAGATCTTGGCGAGTGGAAACCAATGAGGGCATATTGATGAAAGCTGGGATTTGTGTAAGACATCAGGAAAGCAGGCCTTTTAAAATGTTTTGAGAGTAGAGAGATATCAAAGATACTTTACCATCTTTTTTCGGAGTTTTTTCTGTAAAATACAACGAAAAGTCAATATAAATTTCACTGGAAAGAAACATGAAAGTTCAGATTTGTTGAAAATTGTATGCAGATTTAAATTATCAGGAGGCAAATAAACACTCAAAACCACACACACTTATACCAACACACACAGGATGCAGTGTTTGAAAATTCCCTTTTAAGAAAAGAATAGTATTCAACAAATGAAGAAGGGAAAAAGAGATACATTTTCTGAATTGAGAAAACTTAAGAAATACTTGGTAATTACTTGATAAAATTTTTATGATTCCTTTTGGTAGTATATACTCTTTTGTTACTCAGATTTCTATCTTTAATAAGAGATCTGTGTACTGTTAAATCCATTCACTCAACTGTCCGAGAGTGGTAGCTTTGCCATATGAAATGACCAAACACTGAATTACAGAATTCTGAGCTACTGCTCTGGTAGGACATCAGTGTCAGGTTCATGGGTGCCTCTTTTCACAATTTTCTCAACTGCTTAATGAATAACTGTATTTTATGAGACTTTTAATTTAACTCATTTCTCAATGAACCTTACTTTTATCAAGTAAAATGAAAGAGTGGCTAATAAAACACTAAATGGGAGTAAATAGATTTCTAAATCAAATGAATGCAAAATATTGGATAAAACTTTCAGAACAGAAATTTTAAAATTGCAAAGCTTTGCAGGTAATTTCACACTTGAATATATTCTACAAATATGAAATGTCTGTGTAATTGCACAGATGGGACAAATCAAAGGAAAACTAATGAAACATTGAATAACCCATGAAGAGGGCAGACTTCAATTAAAGTAGTCATAAAATGAGATTTAAAAAATGATGTAAAGCTATATGGTATGTACATTGCAGTGGAGGAAGATGATCACTGAGAGTTGAAGAAAAGTCAAAGAAAGAGATGAAACATGACAAAAGTACAAAGTGTGAAAAGTTAATGGGAGTTACATTTATCCTGTTCACCTTTATCTAAAGACTAAAAGAAAGAAATAACCATGCAAAGCAAACAAAGGCACAATGTGAGGAAGAAAAGACAATAATTTGATTCCTTTCCATTATTTATTCATTTAGCATAAATGAAGCCACTTTTCTAAGACTTTGAACCTAACATTTCAAAGGCCATGTAACTCATGAAAGGCAATGCTGTTTTAAGTTCTCTCACCCTTTTCTGCAAAAGAATTACCATACAAAAGTAAATCATGGTAAAGTGGAAATTCTTCTGGGATAAACTGAATCAATATTTGGTCTTGAATTTGACTTTCCACCTTTTTCATAACAAAAGACATACATACTCACATTGATGAAGTGGTACTATAAGTATGATGTATATGTGAATAGTTAAAGTACCCCTCTGTCAGAAAATTGATCTGTAGCTGTTTTCATTTGAAGCTTGCCAAATGCCTTTTAAGGATTATGTCCCCAAGATTTATCCAGTATGTAAACCAAGATGTAATTGAAAAATATCAAGGAGAAAAGGAGGATGTTAAACTTTGAAATTTGAAGTGATTTGTGGGAAAAAAAAATTGGAATTATTCTAGTACAATAGTTCCCTTTTCATTTACATAAATAGTTCTGAATTTTGAAATATACAAGATTTTCTTTTGAGATACAATATATTGTTTACTTACTGAAAAGACATTGCAGTTGGCAAAAATGATAATAGCATTGATAAAAATTTCAAAGTATAAATAATATACATAGATGGGAAAAAGACAAGAAAATATTGTAAACTATTTGTAGAACTGGAACATTTGAGTAATTTGTTCAAGAATAGTAAAAGAGTGAGATTCAATCTCACACTATCCAGTGGATGGCATTGGATTTTACAAGATCTTTGACAGGACAATGGAGGGAGAAACTTCATCATTAAACTGAGAATCCTCTTTCTCTTAAGCACTGGGAAATATTAACAGAGTAATCACCCCCTTCAACTTGGGTACTTGTAAACATCCTGAAGTAACTGACATTTCTCAGAAAATAAAGAGAGCATGGTAACCATGCGCTGATGAATTCAGTCCCTTCATCTCAGAAAATCATGATACCATTTGGGAAGTCTCTGGAAGACAGACAAAGCCAATGTGATAAGGAAGAAAGGTAGAAAAGATGCAATGAGCAATGACAGACATAGGGGAAAAAACAACGGAAATGATGAAATAAGAAAGAGGATCATATCCAAAACTGTACAGAAGTGAATGACGGTCCACGTGAAAAGTGAGCCAATGAATGACATAATGATAGAAAGACAGGGAATGTTCAATACAGTGGTAGCAGTCACTGGAAGTTATTGGAGTGAAGAATTGTTACAAACTTACCAAGTTTTCTCAGAAGATCATCTGGAAATAAAATGGAAAGCATCATATGAATATCATGGAAAACAAACATGAAGAAAAATAAAATATTTTAAAGAACCTGAAACTGATGTTAACTGTTTCTGTATACATAGAAACACATGCAGGTTTGCACATCATGAACACAAAACAAACTCAATAGTGGCTGAAAGCTGCTGTCTTTCAAACATAGAACATTCTATTTAAAAAAAAGACAAGCACAGTCAATTTTCTAAATGAAGAAAGATGTTTAGAAATGTTAGTTCAGGTAGTTACACTTTCAAAAATTTTGTGTACCTTTTGACTTTATTTAGGCTTTTATTATTCAATAAGCTTGTTCTAATAAGTTTCTTAACGGTTACTGAAAATATATAGTCAGCTCTCAGTTTTATTGTAGCTTAGTTATTTAAGTTCACCATAAACACAAAATCAAGAATCTTAAGCCTTTGCTCCTAGCAGTAAATATAGAATTAGGTTACTGGATGCCTCTATTCACATCATCTTTATTTGCAAACTGTTTTATGTATGTTTCTATCAATGAATGCCTAAATGAAGACAATGGTACCAGAAAAACATGCAACTTTAACTAGGGGAATACATCAGTGGGACTTGGGATTTTTCTCTTCACACTTATTGATAAAATATTAAGTTAAAGTTCTCAAAATTCATTCAAAATGAAGGTGCAATGACAGGAAAAGGACAAACATTTGAGTAACTTCCATTTCTCACAATGTGGCTCAACCTGACCAAAATTTTTGAGAATTGGCACCATTCTCAATGAAGGTTTGATAGTCTTCTCAGAAGACAGAGGAACTGTTTGTTTTGTTTTGTTTTGTTTTGTTTTTCACTTCCATTTACCTCTTTGATGCCAAAGAAACAAGACTGAAAATGACAACATGGGTGGAGCTAGGTCAGGTCTTCCTCTGTGATAAGCAGTACTCATATGGGGACTGTATTGCCTGTTTTCTTCAGAATCAAATGCAAACACAATTCAAACACTAGAGTGCTATTTCAGATATTATGAGGGAGATTTCCCTGACAGTTCAGTAGTTGAAACTCTGTGCTTTCACTGCAGGGGGGCATGAGGTGGATCCCTGGTCAGAAAACTAAGATCCCACATGCTTGGATTTATCTTTGGACTTTCTGTCCTCTCATTGATCTATATTTTTTCTGGATTGACCTAGAGATTGTCATACAGAGTGAAGTAAGTCAGAACGCGAAAAACAAATATCATATAATATCACTTACATGTGGAATACACAAAAATAGTACAGATGAGCATATTTTCAAAGCAGAAATACAGTCAGAGATGTAGAGAACAAACTTATACACTGACTTGAGGAAAAATTTCAGGTGTATTAGTGGTGGTTACCTTTTCAAAATGTTCTCAAATTATTTGGCAACTACTCGCGCTGTTATGATTTGATTGGTTACCTTTAATAATGTCCTTTGCTGCTGCTAAATATAAGTCATCATCTCACATAAAATATCCACAAGGAGTGAATTCGAGTGTTTTGAAGTACTTCTAGAAAAATGCAGGATTTGTTCTTAGGAACCACTAGTAACATTTTCGTATGCAATGATGATATAACTTTATTTTTGGTGAATTGCTATTTTCAGTTCAGTTCAGGTCAGTTCACTTAAGTCACTGAGTCGTGTCTGACTCTTTGCGATCCCATGAATTG
>NW_011484981.1:9461-13835 GCF_000754665.1 Bison bison bison | reverse complement strand
AATTAAACAGAAATAGATGTTTTTCTGAAACTCTCTTGCTTTTTCCATCATCCAGCGGATGTTGGCAGTTTGATCTCTGGTTCCTCTGCCTTTCCTAAAACCAGCTTGAACATCTGGACGTTCACGGTTCATGTACTGCTGAAGCCTGGCTTGGAGAATTTTGAGCATTACTTTACTGGCGTGTGAGATGAGTGCAATTGTGCGGTAGTTTGAGCATTCTTTGGCATGTTAGTTCACACCAAAAAGAAGCTCATCTTATCTTGAGCACCTTCTCAAAGAAATGTAAATATGAACCCATGCAAGCAATTGTTTGGAAGAGATGAGGAACCAAAGAGAAAAACATCACCCATATGCTCAAAACATTATGTGTAGCAATAACTACATGAACTCTGCTACATGCATCAAAGAGATAAATTTCCTCTGAAAACAAATGTATACTGAAAAATGTCCTTAGAAAAAAATAGGATATTAAATTTTAATGAATAATTTTGTGTTTTATGGAAAAAAATCTTATGGAACATTATAGAACAGAGATTATGATTTCATTCATGTAAAATATTCAAGTTAGAAATATGTACTATTTTTAACATTTCTAGCAATATAAAATCTTTTCACAAATAGCTGAAGTAATTGCAGTTGTCCATATTAACAACTGTGTTAATAAAAGTAGGAATGAAAATGATTCTCTTTGGATATTAAAAAAAAATTAGAAAAAAAAAAAATCTCGGTACTACTCCCAGATTTTAGGGCAGTGTAAGGATGACCTTCATCAATGAATCACTTCAGATTTTATTCAGGCTTTCAAGGACCAGAAAAGAGAGGGATATGGGAGAAGGTGACACGCAAAATATTGCCTTAGAATGGTAGAAATACTGTAGAGTGCAAACCATTGATGACATTTGAGGAAAAGTTGGGGTATGTTTAAAACATCAAGTAAACAGGCATTTTATAGTGTTTTGGGAGTACAGGGATGTCAAAGATACTTTATAATATTTTTTTCTGAATTTCTTCTGTGAAATACAATGAAAAATCAATGTAATTTTCACTGAAAAAAAAAAAAACACAAAGAGCTAAGCTTTCAGATCAGAAAGTTAAAAATTGCAAAGTTTTACAGTTAAGTTCATATTTAAATACGCTTTACAAAGAGCAAATGTCTGCATAAATTGTACAGATGGGACAAATGAAAGCAAAAGTAATGGAGCATTGAATAACCCATGAAGATGAAACACTTCAGTTGAAATGTTGACAAAATGAGAGAAAAACAATGTAAATTCATATCTACTTTGCAGTGGAGGAAGATGGTCACTGAGAATTGAAGACCAAAGTCAAAGAGATGAAACATCACAAGGTACCAAGTGTGAAATATTATTGGGACTTGCCTCTCTCCTGTTCACCCTTATCTGAAAAATAAAAGGAAGAAATAAGCAGTCAAACCAAATGAAGGCACAATGTGAGGAAGAGATGACAATCATTTCTTCCCTGTATTTATTCACTCAATAAAGTGATTCCACTTCTCTAAGAATTAGAACCTAATGTCCGAAAGGCCATGTAACTCATGAGAGGCAATGATGTTTTAAGTTCCCTCATCCTTTTCTGCAAAGAAATTACCATTTGAAAACTTCCTTTGGGAAGTTTTGGGAAAAACTGAATCAATATTTGGTCTTGAATTGGGCTTTTCAGCTATTTTTTTAAAGCCCATAACAAATGACAAATATGCTCAAATATGTGAAGTAAGTAATGTAAATGTGATTCAAAAGTATATAATGAAAGTATGCCTCTGTCAAAAATTTGATCTGTGGCTGCATTCATATGAAGCCGGCTAAATGCCTTAAAATTATCTGTTCCCAAGTTCTATCCAGTCTGTAAACCAAGAGGTAATTGGAAAATGTCATTAGAAGAGGGAGATGTTATACTTTGAAATTAAAGTGCTGTATGAAGAAAAATTTTGGATTCATCCTAGGAAAACAGCTTTCCTTGTCATTAACATGAAAAGTCTTGAAAATTGAGATATGTCATTTATCAATTTTCCTCAAGGTATAACCTCCTTGTTTAATTATTGAAAAGGCACAGCCATGTGCAGAAATAATAATAACATTGATAAAAATTTCAAAGTATAAATACTACACATAGATAGGAAAAAGACAAGAATATATTGCAAAATATTTGTAGAACTGGAACATTTGAGTAATTTGTTCAAGAATAGTAAAAGAGTGAGACTCAATCTCACACTATCCAGTGGATGGCATCGGATTTTATAAGATCTTTGACAGGACAATGGACAGAGAAACTTCATTATTAAATTGGGAATCTTTCTTTTAAGCGTTGGGAAATATTAATGGTAGAGTAATCGCCCCCTTCAACTTGGGCACTTGTAAACATCCTAAATTAACTGACTTTTCTCAGAAAACAAAGAGAGCATGGTAACCATGTGCTGATGAGTTCAGTGGCATCATTTCAGAAAATCATGATACCATTTGGGAAGTCTCTGGAAGACAGACAAAGCCAATGTGATAAGAAGGAAAGGTAGAAAAGATGCAATGAGTAATAATGGAACATAGAGGGAAAACAACAGAAATAATGAAATAAGAAAGAGGTTCATACCCAAAACTGGACAGAAGTGAATGGCCATCCACGTGAAAAGTGAGCCAATGGATGGTGTAATGATAGGACAGGGAATGTTCAGTACAATGTGGAAACAGTCACTGGAAGAGTTACTGGAGTGAAGAGTTGTGACAAACTTACCAAGTTTTCTCAGAAGATCACCTGGAAATAAAATCAAAAGTTTCACGTGAATATCATAGAAAACAAACATGAAGAAAAATAAAGTGTTTTGAAGAACCTGAAAATGATATTAACTGTATCTGTATACATATAAATACATGCATATTTACACATCATGAACACAAAACAGACTCAACAATAGTGGCTGAAAGTTGCTGTCTTTCAAGCATAGAACATTCTATTGAAAAAAAGGCGGGGGGCAAACACAGTCAATTTTCTAAATGAAGAAAGATGTTTAGAAATATTAGTTCAGGTAGTTACACTTTCAAAATTTTTGTGCACCTTTTGATTTTATTTGCTGCTAAGTCACTTCAGTTGTGTCTGACTCTATGCGACCCCATAGACAGCAGCCCACCAGGCTCCCTTGTCCCTGGGATTCTCCATGCAAGAACACTCGAGTGGGTTGCCAGTTCCTTTTCCAATGCGTGAAAAGTGAAAGTGAAGTCATTCAGTCATGTCTGACTCTTAGCGACCCCGTGGATTGCAGCCTACCAGGCTCCTCCATCCATGGGATTTTCCAGGCAAGAGTACTGGAGTGGGGTGCCATTGCCTTCAGGCTCTTACTATTCAATATGTTTGTTCTAATAAGTTTCTTAACAGCTACTGAAAATATATAGTCAGCTCTCCGTTTCATTGTAGCTTAGTTATTTAAGTTCACCATACACACTGAATCAATAATCTTAAAACTTTGCTCCAAGCAAAAACACAGAATTCGGTTTTGGGGTGCCTCTATTCGCATCATCTTTATTTACAAATTGTTTTAGGTATGTTTCTATCAATGAATGCCTAAATGAAGACAATGGTACCAGAAAAACATGCAACTTTAAGTAGGTTCATAGGGAAATATCAGTGGGACTTGGGATTTTTCTCTTCACACTTATTGATAAAATATTAAGTTAAAGTTCTCAAAATTCATTCAAAATGAAGGTGCAGTGACAGGAAAGGAAAAGGACAAACATTTGAATAATTTCCATTTCTCACAATGTGGCTCAACCTGACCAAAATTTTTGAGAATTGGCACCATTCTCAATGAAGTTTTGATAGTCTTCTCAGAAGACAGAGGAACTGTTTTTTTTTTTTTTCCACTTCCATTTACCTCTTTGATGCCAAATAAACAAGACTGGAAATGATAACATGGGAGGAGCTAGGTCAGGTCTTTCTCTGTGATAAGCAGCACCCATATGGGGACTGTATTGCCTGTTTTCTTCAGAATCAAATGCAAACACAATTCAAACACTAGAGCTATTTCAGATATTATCAGGGAGATCTCCCTGACAGTTCAGTAGTTGAAACTCTGTGCTTTCACTGCAGGGGGGCATGAGGTGGATCCCTGGTCAGAAAACTAAGATCCCACATGCTTGGATTTATCTTTGGACTTTCTGTCCTCTCATTGATCTATATTTTTTGTGAATTGACCTAGAGATTGTCATACAGAGTGAAGTAAGTCAGAATGAGAAAAACAAATATCATATAATATCACTTACATATGGAATACACAAAAATAGTACAGATGAACATATTCACAAAGCAGAAATAGAGTCAGAGAAGAAGAGAACAAACTTTTAACTACTATGTATAAAATATATAACTAAT
>NW_011484981.1:8114-8743 GCF_000754665.1 Bison bison bison | reverse complement strand
AAAAAAAAAAAAATTACATCAAAAAATGTTATTCGAGGAGAATATTAAGCTTTCAGTGACTCTCTAAGTACAGTAGGGGCGGAAAAATCCACAAACATTTGGCTACATTTTAATGGGAAGCTGACAGAAACATAAAATGCATATATGCTTACTCCAAGTTTCAAAGGGTCAAGTATTTTAGAACTGGGAGCAAAGTTTTCCAGAAGACATCTTGCCACTCAATGGCATGCTTTTTGCATCCCCCTCCCGACTCCCACCTCTTGATTCAAAAGTACAAAGATAGAAGATGACACTAAAAGAGGCATAAAAGGATTTCCTCTGGGATAAAAATATCAATCATATATATTTCACAGGACCTTCTTTCATTGTACTATTCTTTTCCAGAACACAATGCAAGCATGCATACAGATTGGAGTCAGATACTTAAGAAGTCATGGGGAAGCCTACAACAAAAGCACCCATCTAGTTAAAACTCCATCAGTAGCAGTACTCATATAAGGCATGCTTCACAAAGAAGTGCATTCCCTATTTCATTCAATCTGTACCCAAAAATATAATGAAAGATATCACTATCAAAGGAAGAATGTTAAACTTTTAATGGTTTATATTGAAAGTGAAAATGAAAATCG
>NW_011484981.1:3928-8014 GCF_000754665.1 Bison bison bison | reverse complement strand
CTTCAACAAAGCATAGGTGTTATTAGAAGAAAAAAAATTCCATAGCCCTCATGGTGTATGTAAGAAAAATATAGTACTAAAGATGCAAAAAGTGCAAGCATGCACTTGCCCCAAGCTCTACTTGTACTAGGTGTTATATGAAGCCAGCTAAATACATTAAAGTAACTCCTGTACTCCACTCCCTTGTAAAAAAAAAAAAAAAAAATTACATCAAAAAATGTTATTCGAGGAGAATGTTAAGCTTTCAGTGACTCTCTAAGTACAGTAGGGGCAAAAAAATCCACAAACATTTGGCTACATTCTAATGGGAAGCTGATAGAAACATAAAATGCATATATGCTTACTCCAAGTTTCAAAGGGTCAAGTATTTTAGAACTGGGAGCAAAGTTTTCCAGAAGACATCCTGCCACTCAATAGCATGCTTTTTGCATCCCCCTCCCAACACCCACCTCTTGATTCAAAAGTACAAAGAAGATGACACTACAAGAGGCATAAAAGGATTTCTTCTGGGATAAAAATATCAATCATATATATTTCACGGGACCTTCTTTCATTGTACTATTTTTTTCCAGAACACAATGCAAGCATGCATGCAGATTGGAGTCAGATACTTAAGAAGTCATGGGGAAGCCTACAACAAAAGCACCCATCTAGTTAAAACCCCATCAGTAGCAGTACTCATATGAGGCATACTTCACACATAAAAGAAGTGCATTCCCTACTTTCATTCAATCTGTACCCAAAAATATAATGAAAGATATCACTATCAAAGGAAGAATGTTAAACTTTTAATGGTTTATATTGAAAGTGAAAGTGAAAATCGCTCAGTCATGTGGGACTCTTTGCAACCCCGTGGACTGTAGTCCATGGAATTCTGCAGGCCAGAATATTGGAGTGGGTAGCCATTCCCTTCTCCAGGGATCAAACCCTCATCTCACGAATTGCAGGTGGATTCTTTACCAGCTGATCTACCAGGGAAGCCCAATGGTTATATTAGTGTTTCTTTAAATAAACATTTTGGAGTTTCTTCAGACTCTAGCCTCTCATGTCATTCACATAAATTTTTAAAATGGAGAAATACACTATAAATGATCTTTGCTCAATATACTAAGTCCTTTTATAATACAAACACTGAAACTTATTGCAGTCTAACAAGTTAAAAATTATGTCAGTAAAATGCAAGAAAAAACTGAAATTACTATTTTATGAGAGAAAATAATCCCAGTAAATAGTATGCAAAATATCTGTGCACCTGAAAAAAGACTCTTGAATGGTCAAAGGGCATTGGAAGAGTGATCTTAAAGCCCACACTGGACCTATGAGTTAACACCTGAATTTACAGTCTTTGAAAGTACAAGAGTTGGAGAAACTTCACTCAACAAATTTGTAATCTTATCTTACATCATAAAATTTGGGAGGCATAAATGGTATATCCTTGAATTCTGAAAACTTAGCAGACTTTCCAGGTCAATGAGCATGCTCCAGATAATAAATATAGACTGCAAAGCATGTTTCCATATTCCATGTTCCAACTTCCATGTTTCCAAACAGAAAATCACAAAATTTATAATGAAATTATATCACAAAATGTATAATGAAACTGGCAAAAATCTGAATGATAATATGGGGCCATTTTTATAGAGAAGGAACATAAGAAATGAAAAAGGAAGCTTTGGGAAAAAATCAGTTGTAAGGTAAAAAAAATTGGAGAGAATTTAATATCAATGAAGTTCCTAAACAGTTAAATAGGAAAATTAGAGTAGACATCAAGGATAAAGGCAAGCCAACAGATGGCTTAGGGTTAAAAAGACAGTAAATATTCAAAGTTTGGAGAAAGAAGAGCCTCTTGATGAAAGTGAAAGAGAAGAGTGAAAAAGTTGGCTTAAAACTCAACATTCAAAAAACTAAGATCATGACATCCAGTACCATCACTTCATGGCAAACAAATAGGGAAAAAATGGAAACAATGACAGTCTTTGTTTTACTGGACTCCAAAATCACTGCAGATGGTAACTTCAGCCATGATATTAAAAGATGCTTGCTCCTTAGAAGAAAAGCTTTGACCAACCTAGATGGCATATTAAAAAGCAGAGACATTTCATTGCTGACAAAGTTCAGTCTAGTCAAAGCTCTGGTTTTTCTAGTAGTCGTGTATGGATGTGAGAGTTGGACCATAAGGAAAGCTGAGCACCACTGTGGTGTTGGAGAAGACTCTTGAGAGTCCATTGGACAGAAAGGATATCAAACCTGTCAATCCTAAAGGAGATCAGTCCTGGGTGTTCTTTGGAAGGACTGATGCTAAAGCTGAAACTCCAATACTCTGGCCACCTAATGTGACAAACTGACTCAAGGAAAAGATCCTGATGCTGGGAAAGATTGAAGGCAGGAGGAGAAGGGGACAACAGAGGGTGAGATGGTTGGATGGTATCACTGACTCAATGGACATGAGTTGAGCAAGCTCCAGGAGTTGGTGATGGACAGGGAAGCCTGGCATGCTGCAGTCCATGGGGTCACAAAGAGTCGGACATGACTGAGTGACTGAACTGACTGATTAATTGAGTGTGTGTTTGGAATATCAAAGGCATTAGAGAAACTTTTTTCCTTTTCATACTCTTCAAGGGATTTTCAAAGCAAGAATACTGAAGTGGTTTGCAATTCCCTTCTGCTTAGGAAGAATAACTATGAACAAAGCTAGTGGAGGTGATGGAATTCCAGTTAAGCTATTTCAAATCCTGAAAGATGATGCTGTGAAAGTGCTGCACTCAATATGCCAGCAAATTTGGAAAACTCAGCAGTGGCCACAGGACTGGAAAAGGTTAGTTTTCATTCCAATCTCTAAGAAAGGCACTGCCAAAGAATGTTCAAACTACCACATGAAAAAAAAAAAAAAAACTACCACATGATTGCACTTATCTCATATGCTAGCAAAATAATGCTCAAAATTTTCCAAGCCAGGCTTCAACAGTACATGAACTGTGAACTTCCAGATGTTCAAGGTGGATTAGAAAAGGCCAAAGAACTAGAGATCAAATTACCAACATCCACTGGATCATCGAAAAAGCAAGAGAGTTCCATAAAAATTTTACTTTTGCTTTATTGACTAGGCCAAAACCTTTGACTATGTGGATCACAATAAACTGTGGAAAATTCTGAAAGAGATGGGAATACCAGACTATCTGACCTGCCTCCTGAGAAATCTGTATGCAGATCAAGAAGCAAAAGTTAGAAGTGGACATGGAAAAATATACTGGCTCCAAATTGGGAAAGGTGTACGTCAAGGCTATATATTGTCACCCTGCTTATTGAACTTCTATGCAGAGTACATCATGCGAAATGCTGGACTGGATGAAGCCCAAGCTGGAATCAAGATTGCTGGAAGAAATATCCATAACCTCAGATATGCAGATAACTGCCACGCTTATGGCAGAAAGCAAAGAGGAACTGCAGAGCTTTTTGATGAAAGTGAAAGAGGAGAGTGAAAAAGTTGGCTTAAAACTCAACATTCTGAAAACAAAGATCATGGCATCCAGTCCCATCACTTCATGGGAAATAGATGGGGAAACAGTGGAAACAGTGGCAGGTTTTATTTTTAGGGGCTCCAAAGTCACTGCAGATGGTGACTGTAGCCATGAAATTAAAAGACGCTTGCTCCTTGGAAGAAAAGCTATGACCAAACTAGACATCTTATTAACAGAGACATTACTTTGCTGATGAACAGCTGTCTATTAAAGCTATGGTTTTTCTAGGCATCATGTATGGATGTGAGATTGGACCATAAAGAAAGCTGAGTGCTGAAGAATTGATGTTTTTGAGTTGTGGTGTTGGAGAAGACTTTTGAGAGTCCCTTGGACTGCAAGGAGATCCAACCAGTCCATCCTAAAGGAAATCGGTCCTGAATATTCACTGAAAGGACTGATGCTGAAGGCGAAACTCCAATACTTTGGCCACCTGATGCGAAGAACTGACTCATTTGAAAAGACCCTGATGCTGGGCAAGATTGAAGGCGGGAGAAGGGGATGACAGAATATGAGATGGTTGGATGGCATCACTGACTCGATGGACATGAATTTGAGCAAGCTCTGGGAG
>NW_011484981.1:0-1397 GCF_000754665.1 Bison bison bison | reverse complement strand
TGTGTTTTGTGAGACTTTGATTTAACTCATTGCTCAGTAAAGCTTACTTTCACAAAGCAAAATGAAAGGGAGGTTAATGAAATACTAAATGGGAGTGAAGGGGCTTATATATCAAATAAATGAAAATATCATGGATAAAACTTTCAGATCAGAAACTTATAAAAATTGCAAAGTTTGATAGGTAAGTTAGTATTTGTATACACTTTACAAAAAGAAAGTGAAAGTAAAGTCGCTCAGTCGTGTCCGACTCTTTGCGACCCCATGGACTATAGCCTACCAGGCTCCTGTGTCCATGGGATTTTCCAGGCAATAGTACTGGAGTGGATTGCCATTTCCTTCTCCAGGGGATCTTCCCAACCCAGGGATCGAACCCAGGTCTCCCACATTGTAGACAGATGCTTAACTGTCTGAGCCACCAGGGAAGTCCCTTTACAAAAAGAAAATATCTGCATAAATTGCATAGATGGGACAAATGAAAGCAAAAATAACCCATGAAGAAAGCAGATTTCAATAGAAACGATCATAAAATGAGAAAAAAATGATGTCAAGCTATCTCTACATTGCAGTGGAAGATGATCACTGAGAGTTGAAGATCAAAGTAAAAGAAAGAGATGAAAACATGACAAGGTAAAAAGTGTAAAACATTAATGGGACTTACGTTTATCATTTTCACCCTTATCTGCAAAATAAAAGAAATAACTATTCAAATGAAGGCATATGTGAGGAAAAGAAGACAATAATTTGATTACTTTCCATTATTTATTCATTCAACAAAAATGGCCCCCTTTTTCTAAGAATTTGAACCTAAATGTTCCAAAGATCATGTGACTCATGAGAGGCAATGCTGTCTTAAGTTCCCTCATCCTTTTCTGCAAAGGAACTACCATACAAAAGGAAATCAAGGTAAAGTGGAAATTCCTCTGGGATAAACAGAATCGATATTTGGTCTTGAATTGGGCTTTCCAGGTTTTTCATAATAAAAGACACATATACTCACGTAGATGAAATGGGTCTATAAATGTGATATCAAAGTTTATAGTTAAAGTACTCCTCTGTCAGAAATTTGATCTGTGGCAGTATTCATATGAAGCCTGCTACCTGCATTGAAAAGATATGCTCCAAGTTTCACCCAGTATGTTAAACTAAGATACAGTTAAACATATAATTAGAAAAGGAGGATGTCAAACTAATTTGAAGAGCTTTATGAAAAAAAAATTTTTGGAATTATACTAGGCCAACAGCTTTAGTCCGGAGAAGGGAATGACACCCCACTCCAGTACTCTTGCCTGGAAAATCCATGGACAAAGGAGCCTGGTAGGCTGCAGTCAATGGGGTTGCTAAGAGTCAGGCACGACTGAGTGACTTCACTTTCACTTTTCACTTTCATGCATTGGAGA
>NW_011484980.1:10267-11179 GCF_000754665.1 Bison bison bison | reverse complement strand
CCTGCCAATGCAAGAGATGCAGGTTCAATCCTTGGGTCGGGAAGATCCCCTGGAGGAAGGCATGGCAACTTGCTCCAGTATCCTTGCCTGGGAAATCCCATGGACAGAGAAGCCTGGCGGGCTACAGTCCACGGGGTCGTAGAAGTCGGAAACTACTGAACACAGCACAGTGCAGCACAATTTACACATCCATCAAGGAAATCCAGAGAACTAACTAGCCCAGTGTTTCACAATGACTCAGGACCAAGCAGAAACTTGATCACAGCCCTGATGCAGCTTCAAATGCAGATTTATCCTGTCTGTAGCTAAACCACGCTGATCATAGGCCCAATGATTAGTAGAAAGGTACAGAAAGACTCTTTTAACATAGTATTTATGGATGCACAGAGTCTGAACACTGAGGACTATGCTGACATGCGTTTTGAAAACAGCCTACAAAGTATTGCCATCTGTGGTAAAGTAGCACTCATACCCATTAATAATTCACAGCTCATCAAATGGAGTAGAGAACAAACCTGATCATTAGTGCAAACTACTACTGTCAGCACTAATGAAGGTAATTAATATCAATGTTTAAGTTTTTTGCTTATGGAGTAATTGGCAAAGGATTTAAAAAATAACTCTATGAGGAAATTAACCAGCCATCCTATAACTCTGTACTTGCATTCCATTGCTTTAAACATCTTAATTGCCAGGAAAGCTTAACCATACAAAGTGGGGAAAAAAAGAGGTTAGGAACTCAGGGAGGGTGGTTCATCATTTTCTACAGCTTACTTTTTTCATTATAATACATTTTCCATTTTTAATTAAATGAATAAAATAGCTGTATTGCCTTTGAGATTATATACAATTGCCAAATAAAGCTGCAGACATCGCTCTCCTTAATGTTTTTAGAGAAGACTGCTCTGCTGT
>NW_011484980.1:8438-10167 GCF_000754665.1 Bison bison bison | reverse complement strand
ATAGGCACATTTTCTTCACTTAGCTTGTTTTGAATTTGTACAGGCTTATAAAATCACAACAGATGTTTCCTGCAGGTATCGGGTACTGAATAAATTATACATCAGTTTCCCATAGGTTTTCTTTCTTTGCAGTCATCAGATTCTTTTGAACTCAAAATTGGGTAAGGCAGAAATCAACTCTATTTTCAATCGTCTCTACTCCTGCATGGAGAATGAAGGCCAAGACAATGACAGTAACCTGGGCATTCAGAATTTAAAAAAAAAAAAAAACAACACCTGTTTAAAGGGAAAACTTGACTACCTGTCCATTTCCCATTGCATCAAAGCTTAAATATTAATACAATAATACCAAAAGGTATTTATTGTGTCCTGAGCACTATGAAGGATCGTAATGATGAGACATAGTCCCTAAATTCACGGGGCTATCATCAAAAGCAACCAAGTAAAGCATAAGAGTTATACATTGATGGGAATAGTAGAGTTGTTCTCACTGGAGTTTGGAAAGCATTTTCTGTAGGTAGGTGTCAGGGGACATTAAACTTTAAGGAATCCAGTATGCTGCACTTTTCTTCCTTTGTGTGCCATTTCTCAAGGATTCTCTGTTCCTTATCAGTTCCTATTCTGGGAACAAGTAGAGCTGCACACAGTTCTCAGGACTGAGATCATGGGAAAGGGTACCTGCTTGGATTCCTTTCAGTAACTCCCTTCAGTGACTCTTTTCAGCATCAGCGACCTTGTATGTATTAGACAATCCATTTTGTTGGAATTGATGGAATTTCATCCTGTGTAATAGCTGAGTAATCATTTTACTAAAGATATATAAGCCTGCATTTCCCCTAATAAAATACTCTTGTTCCACTAGAGACTTGGGTCCCCCGCATCCTTCTTTCTGTCTTCATTCTCTTCGGAACATGGAAACCTGCTGAGCTCACTTTCTCACCCAGGCTTTCAAGACCTTCTTGAGAGGACGCCCTGTGCCTTCGTGAGCGGTACAAGTCCTGTGCATGGGCTTTATTGGTTTTCCACATAACCCGAGAGATACTGCTCTCTCTCTCTCTCTTTTTCCCTCTTTCTTTTCATTGACTCAGGTCCACCAGGCACTGGTCTGTAAAGAAGACCACAAGTGGCACCCAAACAGGGACCTGGAATTCACGGTATTCAGGGCAGAGTGACTGGGACCTACTGAGGTCAGGTAAGTGCGGGGTTATGGGACAAACAGCTGGAAAGCCCCACCATTTTTCTACTTTACTTCATCATTTATTTAAAGTTCAAACTCTTTGGGTTTCATGTCAGTAAATAGAGGCTTATCTCCAAATGGTGGAAAACTATCTTGACTGTAATAGTTGTAGTCATCTTATTCTTGCTGTTTGCTTTTTACATCTGTAACTATATAATGAATTTTATATCTAAGAGGTTTGAGACATTTGTTACAAATGATTATTCAAGCTCCTATGATTGCCACAGGCTCTTCCAACTATTACTTGGGGCCCCTAGATCAAAGATCCTCATTATGAGAATAAAGAAAATATATTGCCTCAACAAGTTAGGGTCTACACCCCTTTCCAACAGGAAAAAGTTACAGAATGATTTCTCCACCCCTTTCCCTGACAACCATATTCTCCTAAAAATAGGAAAAAATGAAAGAGCTAAAGCTTAAGCAGACAGTCCAAGGCCCTATAAAGAGGAAGCAAACATTCTCACTCATGCTTTCCTTAAGCCTTGTGCAACA
>NW_011484980.1:4179-6348 GCF_000754665.1 Bison bison bison | reverse complement strand
CCCACACCAAGGTCATCTCTGGAACTGAGTCCCATTGCCACAAGCCGTGAGCTCTTTGCCATGAGTCCCCTTGAACTAAACTAGCCAGCTCCCTGACCCCATATTAGGTAAATATACCCATCCTATTACCCACCAAATAGCACCCTAACCAATCACATAATATCATCCTTCCAGCAGGAATTCTGTCTTGAGGCTACTAGCCCACCAAAGGGTCAGCTCTCCCTTCAGCTGTCCTGCTGTTCTAATAGCATCTCCCACTCTAACAAACTCTATTATGAAATACTCATGTCTGGAAATCCTTTTTCCAACCCCTCATGAGCCACGACAATACATGCATCTCCATGTTCACAGCAGCACCATTCACAATAGCCAAGTCATGGAAACAACCTAAATGTTCATTGACGGATGAATGGATAAAGAAGATATGGTACATACAGACAATGGAATACTATTCAGCCGTTAAAAAGAATGAAATAATATCATTTGCAGCAAACATTGATGCAACTAGAGATTATCAGATTAAGTGAAGTAAATCAGAAAGAGAAAGACACATACTATATGATACCACTTATACATGGAATCTAAAATACAGCACAAATGAACATATCTACAAAACAGAAATACACTCACAGACATAGAGATCAGATTTATGGCTGCCAAAGAGGAGAGGGAGAGGGATGGACTGGGAGTCTGGGGTTGGCACATGCAAACTATTACATTTAAAACAGATAACAAGGTCCTACAGTATAGCACAGGAACTATATCCAATCTCCTCAGATAAATCATAATGGAAAAGAATATACAAAAGAATGCCTATATGTGTATGGCTTCCCTGGCGACTCAGATGGTAAAGAATCTGCCTGCAATGCAGGAGACCTGGGTTCGAACCCCGGGTCAGGAAGATGCCCTGGAGAAGGAAAATAGCAACCCACTCCAGTATTCTTGCCTGGGAAATCCCATGGACAGTGGAGCCTGGTGAGCTACAGTCCATGGGGTCACAAAGAGTTGGACATGACTGAAAACACACACACACATATATATGTGTATAACTGAGTCACTTTGCCATACAGCAGAGATCGGCCCAACATTGTAATTCAACTACACTTTAATGGAAAAAATAAATTAATTTAAAAAACAATGAGTGGTTTCCCAGTAAGAACAAAAATGCACTGGCCAAATCATCTCCAGATCCTGGGTCCCGAAGGAGTAGTTATAATTCAGAGAGGCTGCATGACTGCAGTTTCAAGAAGGAGTGATTGTATAACTAGATTAAGGACATCCATTTACAATGAAACAGAGGACAAGAGAGAAGACACAACTATTAAACAGTGAACTAGCAGGGCAATGGTAAACTGAAGTCCAGTACAGTCCAAACCTGGATAAAAAGGATGGAGAAATAGGGTTGTACCTTTGGTGAGTGAGAGGCAGTCTCTGGAGCTGTAACCAAGAAGCTCTCCTATGGCCCCCTCCTCTGCTCTCATTAACTACCCAAGCCTGGAATGTCTTGGTTCCTGATTTAGAAAGAGAAGAGGATATTCCACGAAGACTGACAAGCTAAGAACTGAAAGCTTGTCTCCAGTATGTCTTTATTATCCTAGAGGCTTCACAGTGTTTTACAGTGCAGACAGTCTCTTCAGCTGTTCACATCTTAGCCCCAGGAACACACACCCTTATTACTTCACTGTCTGGGCAACTCCCCTCCCCAAATCTAAAGAGCCACTCTTGTTATCATTTATTACTAAAATGAAGGTGATGATGTGATAGTTTAGGAATTCACCCTGTTGGTCTGACCCAGCTTTTGCAAAGCTGGATATGGCCTGTCCCTGTCACTTTTAAAACTGCTTATCACTATTCAATGCAACATTAAAACTCAACATTCAAAAAACTAAGATCATGGCATCTGGTCCCATCACTTCATAGAAAACAGATGGGGAAACACTGAAAACAGTGACAGACCTTATTTTCTTGGGCTCCAAAATCACTGCAGACGGTAACTACAGCCATGAAATGCAAAGACGCTTGCTCCTTGGAAGAAAAAGCTATGACAAACCTAGACAGTATATTAAAAAGCAGAGACATTACATTACCAACAAAGGTCCATCTAGTCAAAGCTATGGTTTTCCAGTAGTCATTTATGGATGTGAGAGTTGGACCATAAAGAAAGTTGAA
>NW_011484980.1:0-1310 GCF_000754665.1 Bison bison bison | reverse complement strand
CCCCACCACCCCCAGCTAGAGTTTTCCTGGGAAACCTAGATTAAACAAAAGATCGAGGTAGGGCTAGTTTCTCCCTGTGGTATGTTGCCTATTTGGGGCCCATTTCATCACAATTTTCTGCATCCACATGGCTACCATGGTCTCATGATGGGCAGATTCTACTTTTCTGTGCCTTTCCTGTGATTGTGGCCATGTGACTTGCTTTGGCTGATAAAATGAGGGAGCAGAGATCATGTGCCAGTTCCAAGCCCAAGCCTTAATATAACTTGTATGTTTATACTTTTGCATTTTTAACATCACAATGAGAACAATGCGCTTAGACTGGCTCACTGAACCCAGGAGGAAGATGAGAGACACAGAGCAAAATCAAATTGCCCCAGCACAACCCAATCTGGACTGCCAATCTCCAATCAATCCCTAGACGTATGAACCAAATACCCACTTTTGGTTTGCTCAGATTTTGTGGCTGGTTGTTGTGAAGCATTACTATGGCCATAATCCACTGAAACACCACCCCCAGCCCCATATCATTGAAGTTCACTGTCACATGGCCAATAGTACCCTTGGGTACAGCTTCCCAGGTGGCTCAGTGGTAAAGAATTTGCCTGTCAATGCAAGAGATGCAGGTGTGGTCCCTCAGTTGGGTAGATCCCCTGGAGGAGGAAATGGCAACCCACTCCAGTATTCTTGCCTGGAAAATCCCTTGACAGAGGAGCCTGGTGGGCTACAGTCCACGGGGCCACAAAGAGTTGGACACAACTGAGCAACTAAACAATAACCCTCAGATACGCTGGATCGGGGACAGCAATTTCAGTATGCATCTTCAAACTCAGTGTCCTGCTGATTTTCAGGTAAAGCCAAATGTGAGCTGCATTCTAGAATCCACAGATGCCCGAAAAAGAAGACAAACGGTCCTCCTTGCCAGCTGATGAAGTACACGATGCTGCTAACTGCATCATATTCAAAACCTTGTAACTCCTAACACGTTCCACAGAAGAAGCAGATGTCATCTTGACAGGATTCCTTTGTTTTCTCAATAGACACTACAGAGCTGCCCATGCTCTCCAGAGCAGGCAATTTATCAAGAAATCAAGATTATGCACTGTGTTTTATTAATACATTTCATCATGCTGATTTCAAACAAAGGTATCTTCTAATTGTTTTTGCCTCTGATCTGACAGGAGCATTATTTTAGAATAATTGTATCAATACAAAAGTTATCTGGGTTATAACATGTAATGAGACTACACAAAGTGCTTCTACCTATATTGAAGTGTCAAGAACTTCCTGAGTCTGACAGCTTTACCCAG
>NW_011484979.1:19268-19763 GCF_000754665.1 Bison bison bison | reverse complement strand
CTGGCCCTGCAGATCCTCCTGCTCTTCCATGGCAGCACAGGACCCCCACAGTGTGCTGCGGCCCCCTGCCTGGCCTTGAAGATCCCCCTGCTCTTCCATAGGCAACATGCCCAGTCCCCACAGTGTGCTGTGGCCCCTGGCCTGGCCCTGCAGATCCTCCTGCTCTTCCATGGCAGCACAGGACCCCCACAGTGTGCTGTGGCCCCTGGCCTGGCCCTGCAGATCCTCCCGCTCTCCCATGGGCAGCATGGGACCCCCACAGTGTGCTGCGGCCCCTGCCTGGCCCTGCAGATCCTCCCACTCTCTCACGGGCAGCATGGGCCTAGGGGTGGACGCGCCCCAGAGAGGACCGTCCAGGGCGCCCCTGTCCAGGGCACGAGCTCAGCAAGGTGGACAGACAGGTGGCGTGCCACCCTCGTCCTAGGGGTGGTAGGACTGGGGGCTCCTAAGACCGCACATGGCACACGGGGGCCAGAAGCTGGGGTGGGAGGCCCG
>NW_011484979.1:17702-18895 GCF_000754665.1 Bison bison bison | reverse complement strand
GGCGGGTGTGGTCTCCAGGAGGCAGCACGCTCCTCACGCGGGCAGGGCCGCCTGAGCCCAGCCCAGCACAGCCCTGCCAAGCAGCAGGCTCTCCCCTTCCTCCTGGCTGGCTGAGGTCTGTGTAGATAATCATGTTATTTAGATACGATGTTGGTTTAATTCCCTTCATTACAGACTCCCAGGGCTGTAATTTTTTTCTCCGCATGATGTATTCCCCGTGGCACATTTCACTCAAATCAAACCCTTCGCGCCTTTATTGCCAACGACGCCCGGGCGCTGCGTTATCAGGCCCACACACACAGCCCTCTCCGCCCCGCTGTGCAGAGGTCACTTCTAATGACTAACCGATCTCATTAGCTTCCCTAATTAAAAACTTTACTACCGCAGTGGAAGACAAACTACAAAAAAACTGCTGGCATCATATCTGAATGGGTATGAGCCCATCCATCAGCTGGGCTCTGGCCCTGCGCGCCCAGCTCGCGGCTGGGGTGGCGGGGGGTTGCTGCCAGGGGCCCAGCCGCGGGGCCCGGCCGTCTGGGAGCGGGGGAGCACCAGCCCTCACGGTGGCCGTCCGGCAGCACCGTCTGCAGCAGCCCGGCCTCTGGCTGACCCCGGCCCCCACCCCACCTCAACGAGCACCACAGACAGCAGAGCCACTGGACAGAGGGCAGGCCCTCGCTCTGTCGCTGCGGACTAGGGTTGAGAGGGAGTTCAGGTTTTTATGGAACTTCAAAGGGCGAGAACTAGGAGGAAACGAGCTGATTTCACGACTGTTTAACGACTGAAGAGGAGCTGGAACCGGAGCTCCTCTGAGTAGAGGCTGCCTGGGGCTGCTGACGGGAGCAGGAGGCGACAGGAGGAGCCCCCGACAGCCCACTGGCCAGTCAGCTCCGGACATCCCGACGAGGCAGGGTGGGCGCCGTCAGGAAAGGCGGGGCGGGGGCGGCAAGGCTGATCTGGGACCTTGAGGAGCGTGGACTAGAGGCCTGTCCCCAGACTCGCCCTGACTGGGCCGTGGACCCCGCGGCCCATCGTGCACAAGCTTCCAGGTCCACACGGGCACTGGGGCCTCTGGAGTGGGCAGACTGAGCAACAGGCCGAGGAGGAGACCCGAGACAGCAGACAATCATGCTGGGCTTCCCATGCGCTCCAAGGGTGCCACCCCGCCCCTGAGGCCAGCAGAGCGAGGGGAC
>NW_011484979.1:14542-16422 GCF_000754665.1 Bison bison bison | reverse complement strand
ACAGTGCCCACCGTGCAGCAGAGCCGCCAGGTACGTCAGCCCTAAGGACGAGGGAAGGAAAGGGAAGGAAAATGACCGGCCCATTGCCCCGCAGGAAGGGACCCAGGCTGGGCCCGTCTGGCACCAGGCCCAGGGGCCTCTGCGTAGGAGTCTCTCAGGATGGACAAAAGAGGAGCTCAACTCTCTGACATCAGCCTAGAAGACACACGGCTCCAACCCATAAAGACAGCCAGAAACACACTGCAACCTGCCCCTGCACCACACCTCCCCGGCACCCCAGATCTCCACCTCGCCCTGCAGGCTCCCTGCGCCCCAAGACCTGTGTCTCACTCCTCCCCGGGAGAGCGCTCACGTGGCGCCACCCTGGGCCCACTGCACTCAGTGCCCTGCAGCCAGCGGCCGCAGCCGGTCCCAGCCCAGAACCTGCAGGTGCAGGGTGTGTGTGGTGACCGGGCCTGGCCCTCCTGCGCCCACCACAGGACAGGAAAGGCCTCAGGACAAACCGCGACGGCGAGGGCCTTCTCCTGGAGGAGGCAGACGCCCCGCCCCCGCGCTCGCTCAGTGGGAGCTGCCAGGGACCGCAGCCCCCCGCGCTCTAACAAGCTTCAAACGAGGGATGACGGGGATCGCAAAGTATGAATTTTTATGAGTCTAATAAATCACTCCACTTTTCCTGTGCCTGATGGCTGCCGGCACTTCAAACGGACAAGCCCTGCCACAGTCAGCGGCTTGGCCGCGTCCCCACAGGCGGCCACACTGGGGTGGGGCGGGAGGTGGGCACGGGGCCGCCGAGGCCCCTCCTGGCTCCCATGGCACCCAGCTCTGCCCCCAGGGCAAGCCCTCCTGCAGGCCCCAGGAAGGGCTCAGGCAGCCTGCGGAGAGGCTTTGCCAGACTCTGACATGCAGAGGACCCACCCCTGCCTTCCAGACCAGAGTCCGCACAGGGGACCCTGGGGAGAGGGGTGGATGCGTGGACACGTGGTCGCTCACACACGCGCTTGCTCACACGCAGGCACAGGGGGCCCTGGGGAGAGGGGTGGACGCGTGGACACGTGCTCGCTCACACACGTGCTCACTCACACGCAGGCCGCGGGCACACGTCAGCAAGGGGGAGGGACGCCTGCCTGTGAGAGGGGAGAGGCGGGCCTGGGTCTTGCCCTGAGAGGCTTCCTGTCTTCTGCTCCAGGGACCAGCCTTGGCGAACAGCTACCATCACCAAGTCACAGCGACAGCCTGACTGGGCCACACGTCACCTGGCGGCTGTCGGCACCAGAGGAGCGTGGGCAGCGGGGAGGTGACAGACAGCCCTGTCGCCGCCCGGCCCTGCGCGCCGCCGTCTCACGTTACCTGGTGTTTAATGACGACACCGTCAGCCAGAGACGCACAGCACCAGGACTGTCAGGGCCCTATTAGAGGGAAGATTGAGACCCTACTCTTCTCAAACTCACTCAAGCAACACAAGCCGCCAGTTCCTGTAATTATCGTGCACGAGCCATCGATCGCACGACGACACCGCCCCGTCTGTGTGAAATGGGGGTAGTCTGCTCCCTGACAGTCGCTGTACATTACAGGTGGTGGGTCTCCCACCCCTTTAGGTGTCACTCTAAAGGATGGAGGAGGGGAAGGGAGCACCTCCTAGCCCCCGCCCCACCTGCAGGCCCTGGGCACAGGGGACAGGGAGCCCGAGCACATCCCAGGGAGGGGTGCCCCAGAAGGCGGAAGAGACAGCATGGCGTGTGGCTGGGGATCCGGGGCAGGGGCAAACTCAGGGAGCAGGGCCCACAGGTGCAAGAGACGGCCACACCCCAAAGCCGGGAGCCCCAAGCAAAGGCAGGGAAGGCGGGATCCAGGCCAGGCAGACAGCCCCCCCTCCCTCCACT
>NW_011484979.1:13703-14442 GCF_000754665.1 Bison bison bison | reverse complement strand
CCCGCCCCCCGGGCCCCCGCCGCCCCAGCCGAGAGGCTGGAGACGGGTCGCCGTGGCGGAGGCGGGAAGGCAGCAGAGCCGCTGGGGCTCACGGGCCAGAGGAGGCCCGCCGCCATGTGCCGCCCTGCCAACCGTGGAGGCAGTGGGAGGGTACCACAGGCTGGCCAAGAAGGGGACCAGAGGCCCCCCACCCTCAGCTCTCAGCCCTCAGGGAGGAGCCTGGGCCTGGGCCCCTGCAGGGTCCTCCGGCCCAGCAGCCCTGCTCAGGGACAGCTCCCAGGCTCCACCCGCAGAAAGCAGGCTGCTGGGGCCAGGGTAAGGCTGGGGGCGGCTGTAGCTCCACACACTTCTGAAGACAGGGCCTTGCGCCTCTGTGGCTGGCAAGGGGAGAGGAGGGGTGAGAGGGGGCCAGCCAGGCAGAGGCCTTCCAATCTCAGAGTGGTGGGCGCCCCAGGCCAGTCTGCCTGAGGCTGATGGACTCTCCAGAATAGGGCGCCACCTGACGTGAGGCTCAGCCCTGCTGTCTGGAGCCCAGAGAAACTCGGCAGATGAAGAGAGGAGGCAAAGGTGCCGGGAGGGAGGGAAGGCTGCCCCTCACTGCTGACGCCCAGGTCACAGCGCCCGCCAGCATCACACTCTGCAAGGGCACTCGGGGTGCCCGAGTTCAGGAGGGCAGGTCCTGAGGGCGAGCCTGCCCCCATTCCAACATTCCAGACTCCACACGGGTGCAGATGAGCAG
>NW_011484979.1:12438-13603 GCF_000754665.1 Bison bison bison | reverse complement strand
TCCACTCCCCCAGAGACAGGGCCAGGCCCGAGCGGGCGGAGGGCAGGGTTCAGACGTGGCTGGGCTCCCCCCAGTGGAGACCAGGCGGCCCCCGCCCGGGCTGAACCAGGCTGTGCTGGGCTGACACGCCTGCGTGCGGAGGTCCAAGGCCTGACTGCCCAGGGGACTAGGGGCTGGCCAACACCTGGCCCCACACTGGGTCTGTGAGCACATGGTCTCCATCCTCACAGGACGGTGGTCCTTTCTCACGCCTGTGTCCGTCCATTTGGGAGCTTGGCCCAGGCAAGCCAGGAGGACAGGGAGATGGCCTGGGGGGGAATCCGCCCCCTACCAGGCTGAGACCCCAGAAGGCCAGAGCCCTAGGGAGCAACAGGGGCTCCCAGGTCCACCAAAGGAGTGGAGGGGCCTTGTCCACACCCCACTGACAGCACCAGGGCCCCCAACAAGCCAGGTCAGCTGAGGGGACAAAGCCGATCCTGGGAGGTGACAGCCCACCCTACCTTGGCAGTTTCTGCTGAGGTTTCTGGTGGCAGGAAAGTGCCCACCAGTCCCAGGTGGACAGAGGCCCACATTTCAAGCGTGAGCGATGGGGGAAGCAGTGCACAACACGCCTGCCCTCCCCACGGGGCTGGCCCAGACACTAACCGCAGCGCCACGGGACAGGCGCCAATCAATGTGTCCGCCTCCCCCCTCCTCCCCCTCAAGACCCCATCCTCCCCCGCGGCGGGGGGGGGGGTGCCCAGCAGACGCGGGGTGTGCCCCTAGATATGTGACACACACTGGGCTTCAGTCGTCCCCAGGAACCCCAGTCCCACTACATGACCCAGAGCCGGTGGCCCGCGCAAGGACAGTGCTCCTCCTGGCCACAGCCTGGCCCCTCGGGCGCCCAGCCCAGCTTCCTCAGAGTTGGGGCCAGAGACAGACACTTCTGAGAGAGCCTGGAAATAACCTCGCTATAAAAAGCAGTGACCACGGAGAGAAAACCACATGTGCCCTCACAAGTGCCAGGCTACCCGGATTCTCCTGGCCACTCACCTGTCCTATGCGGTGGCCAGAGGGGCAGAGCTGCAGCCCAGGGGCAGCGAGCAGGCCTGAGGGCACCTGGGTGCAGAGCAGATCTGGCCTCACTCAGCCCTGGAGCCAGCCTGCCCAGCCGAGAGGCTGG
>NW_011484979.1:7469-11139 GCF_000754665.1 Bison bison bison | reverse complement strand
TGACACCGCCAGGACCGCCAGTGGCGGGACTGCAGACTCCTGAGGACTGCTGGGCGCGAGATGCCAGGGGCCAGGCCTGGGAGAAGACACGGAGGCAGAGCAACAAGCACCTGCACGTCTCACGGTCAGAAGCTGATGGGTTTGCAGTCGTTGTGCGCAATTGTAGACTTTCTTTGCAAATCCCATCAATTCTATGCGTTAGGACCAAACCTATGAACCGGAAGGATTCCCGGGAACACTGAGGGGCCCGGGCCACACAGGTGATGCTCAAGTGGCACTGGAGGGCCCCGGGGACACTGGCGCCCACCCAGGGTCACGTGGTCTGCGCAGATGCTCCGAAAGCGGAAAAGGCACAGTCCCCCTGCAGAGGAATACCGGGCCCCGCCTTCCCAGGACAGCTGAGGCCTCAGCCCGTGTCCCTCCAGCGGGAGAGTAACCCGTGGGACGCCAGAGCGTGGGAAGCAGAGGGTCTCAGCTCAGACCCGGGGGAGGCCTGCGCTTGGGGCCTGTCCTGAGCGGGCTCCATTTGTGCTGATACGGCCCCACGAGGGCACAGGGCTGGGGTGGGTAGCAGCAGCACAGTCCTGGGGGCTCCAAGCAAGCACACCAGCGCCCACCGCCCGCCAGCTCTGGGGCGGCAGTGCCTCCTGCCCAGGACCCTTTCCGCCACCCCACGGGAAGAGACAGGGCCTCGGGCACACAGAGCTGGGGTCCGCGTGGCACCAGGTCCTGCTCCTCCCCACATGAGCTACAGGAGCAAGCTGCCCAGAAGCCTGAGCCCCACTGGCCCAGCCCCCAGGCCCTGTGGAGCAGAGACCCCCACCCTCCCCTGGTAAGTGCCAGCAGAGGCCTCGCCACACTTGGGCGGCCCAGAGGAGTGTGTGCTGAGGCGCTCAGCTCTCAGCCAGACCAAAACTGATGAAAACCATCAAGCGGCGATTCACCTAAGCATGATAAATAAAACGCAAGGGAAGCACACTGTCATACACCTGCTGAAAACCAGAGATGGAGAAAGCTCTGCAGCCAGAGGGCGACAGCAGACCCTGCAGGAGAGCAGGGCCAGCCGGCAACAGCCAGGTCTCCCCCTGGAGCCCCACAGGCTCCCACACAAAATCGCTCTCCAGAGAGGAAGACTTCAGATAACCGTCCACGGAGAGCAACAGCCCCCAGCACATCTGCAACATCACAGGAAATCTTAAGAGGTGTTTCTCCGCGGAAGGTAAGGAAGGAGTGAAAAGAAATGGGAGAATAAATACGTAGCTGAGTCTGGGTCAAGGATGACTATATACGACGTTTTTTACGGTCTAAAACACATGGAGAATTAAAATCACGGTAGTTCCAGCATGTCTGATGGAAGAGAAGAAAAAAGGGGGAGGGTGCTCTAAGCTTCTTTATGCTGTCCAGGGAAGGGTCAGACTGCAATTTCCAAGACCTGGTAACAGACTCAAAAACGTACAATGTTACTGAAAGAAAAATAAAAGGAGATACAATAAGCTAACGGAGAAAAGAATGGAATTTAAACATACATCCAAAAGAAGAAAAAAACGAAAAGAAATACATAACAGGTACAACAAAGAAAAAGCACCTAGTAAGACTGGATTTAAACCCAAATACACCCAAACTGCGGTGTATTGTGACAGATGAAATCTTTTCTTACAAAACAATTTCAGGCTGCACTTTTTTAAAAGGAACTATTTGCTGGATACAAAAAAAAAAAAAAAAAATCTAACCATAATACAAAACAGCTTTTGTTGGATTATTTACTTATAAAAGTAAACATGTTTGCATACATCATGCACCAACATTTGCAGGGTATGTATGTGTGTGTGTTAGTTGCTTAGTCGTGTCTGACTCTGCAACCCCAGAGACCGTAGCCCACCAGGCCCCTCCATCCATGGGATTCTCCAGGGAAGAACACTGGAGTGGGTTGCCATCTCCCTCTCCAAAAGGAACTATAGAAAGAAAGAAAGTGAAGTCGCTCAGTCGTGTCCAACTCTTTGAGACCCCATGGACTGTAGTCTACCAGGCTCCTCCATCCATGGAGTTTTCCAGGCAAGAGTTCTGGAGTGGGGTGCCATTTCTTTCTCCATGTATGTATGTACACTAGTGTATACGTACACATTTTGCGACATTAACTAAAAGAAAACCGGCCGACATATACCTACTTTAGAGAAAGCAGACTTTAAGGCAAAAAGCTGGAGATTAAAAAAAAAACAAACATATTTCATAACAGTAAAGATTCATTCCAGCAGGGAGATGTAACAATTCTAAGTGCTCTGCACACAGTAAAATAACCTTAAAATAAATACTAACGCAAAAGCGACAACTGGGAACACGAGCACACTCACAGGCACAGTGCAAACTCCACACTCTCTCAGACACTGGAAAAACACAAGTCTTCCCTGCCCCTCAAAGTTGGGAAGTTTACCACAGGTTTGAACAACACCATGAATACAACTCTCCTTACAGCCCTGAACTCACCAAGTGGAGTCATTCTTTCTAAGCACACACAAGAGCTTTACCAAAGTGGACCCTAAACCCCCCCAGTGAAGGTGGGGAGTGGTCATTGTACAAAGAACCTCAAAAGCCTCAGAGATTTAGAAATGAAGCAATCCCTTCTGAATAACCCTGGATCAAAGAAAAATTACAACAAAAATTAGAAAAAGTTTTAGAGGAACACAAAAATAGTTAACTTGCAGACCCTAAGGCTATGCTCAGGGGGAAGTTTATAACCTTACATCTGCATATTTCAGAAAAGAGAGGCTGAAGGCAAATGTCCAGCCATCTGACCCTGGTGTGCTGCGTCCAAGCTCAGCGCACTGGCCCGTCCGGGTAGCTCTGACAGCAGTCCCCGCCCAGGCTTCTGCCTCCACTGCTGGCACTGTCAGAGCCGGCCAGGGACACCTCCAGCCAGGCCCACCGTCAAGGCAGCAAGAGAGGCAGCGTGGCCTCGTGGCCCGGCACCTGCTCCCTGCCTTCGCAGCACAGCGTGGAGGCAGCAGCCTGGGTCAGATTCAACCAGGCCCCACCCCTCCTGGCACCCTTCCCCGTGAAAACACACGGGGTCACGAGAGTCAGGAACAGCGCTCCCCAGGAAAGGCGTCTGCCACTGTCTACCTGAGACACCATCTGGGCCCAAGCTCAGCTCCCCAGCCCACTGCCCCCAGCTCCACACTGAGAGGGGCAGGAGAGCAGCTCCAGCCCAGAGCCTGGCTCTGAGTCTCAGAGGGAGGGTCCATTGCATCACTGCCGGTGCTGCACAGGGCCCGGCCAGGGTGTGCAGGGGGGTCTGGGGGTGTTGTGTGGAGGAGTCCGGGGCAGGCTCCTGGACTGGGAGCCGTGGTGGTCTCTCCTGCTCCTCCCACTAAAGCTGGACTCAGGGCAGGACTACTCCAAGCTCAGCGACTATCCCTTTCCTGAGGCCGGCTCCACAAGGTCCACCCTGGGGACACCCCCACCACGGCCTGGGGGGGTCTCCCTCCCCCTCACGGCTGGCCCTGGCAGGAAAGAAATCTGCCCAGAGGGCTCAGGCTGACGCGGCCCTGCTTCCCAGGTAGCTCCCAGCACCAATCCCTGACTGGGTCCCTGAGCCACAGCCAGGTGGGGCCGCCCCAGCACACCATCCGCATTCGTCAAGACGCCTGGGGACCCTGCCCACAAGCCGCCAGGG
>NW_011484979.1:3521-5585 GCF_000754665.1 Bison bison bison | reverse complement strand
GAGGGAAGGCCCCGCGGCCCTCAGACCCACACCTGGCTCCCCCCAGGAAACCTGGGCCCTTCCCGTCAAACATGGCCTGCGTGCACAGCCCCACCACATCCGGGGCTCCGGCAGCAGGGCTCTGGACAGGCGGGCGAGCGGTGGGGGCTATGGCCATGTGCCCCCTGTCCTGGGCAGGTGAGGCAGAGGAGGCCCCGCCCCAGCAAGCCCCAGGAGATGAGGACGCCACTGCCCATGCAGTCGCCTGAGGCTTTTCCTTGGCCCAAGAAGCAAACACTTGCTGCTCCCAGGAAGCCCCCTTGCAGGACAGGGCAGGAAGCCAGCCTGGAGCCAAGTGGCAAGCGCAGTGCGGGCTCCCGTGGCGCCCACTGCACCCTTTCTGCACACAAGGAGTCAGGGTCCGCGGTACACATGGAGCCTGTCACCTCAGGGCACCTGAGTCACAGTGCTGGGCCCAGTGTGGTGGGGAGGGGAACCCCAGAGCGGGCCCTGAAGCCCCAGGTGCTGGAGAGCGCCCAGCCTCAACACACTCCCTAGAAGCTCTCTACTTAAGGTTCTCTTCTCTGCAGCCTTCTCTGGGGTCTGTCTGCCCTGAGGCAATCAACTGAGGTCTCTGGCAACCAAGGTGCAGGTACTCCCCAGGGAGCATGGGGGGGGTGTCACATGGTGACCCCCAGGGACCACCTGCCCCTCCCCCAGCCAGAGTTGGACTTTAGGCCCAGGGACTAGGGGGAGGGTCAGGGGGAGGGTCGGAGGGCTTGGCCAGGAGCCAGGAAAGCAGGGGAGAGGCAGGGAAGGGAAAGAAAGTAAGAGGCGGAGTCAGGCTGAACCTCCAGCTCAGTCCCCAGGCGCAGTGTCCACGCGCCTGCTGAACAATGCAGTTTTGAATTCAATTAAAGCGATTATCTGTTGTGCCAAATAAATTGTGTACAGCATACATCCTGCGGCACTTTACACCTCCGGGCTCATTATTCCCTAACTGTTTCCTCCTGTTTATGCGCTCTCAAATTAAATTGCTGATAATATGCGCCAAAATAAAAAATGAGCGCACCTTGTCCCAAGAAAATTGATTCTCCCTTTTCCTGAGCCGGCGATTGCCAGGTTTTATATACTCTGTTCCTGGTGATCATTAGTAATTCAATTTTCTTTTTATTAGCCCTCTTATCTGCTGAGCAATATAGTGGCAGAGCTGACCTCTTTCGCACGGGTAAATGTTTAAAATCTTTTCCCTGATTAATTTTGCCAGTTAAGAAAAAGAGGAGAAATGGCCCGGCTCTTAGCCATCACAATGAATAAAGCTTAATGTTGATTGTGATGGAATTTCTAATGCCAGGGAAATTGATTGAACGCGGCAATTACACTGCAATAGTAACTCAAGGGAGATGGGATCGCTTTCTTCTGGCCGCAGCCTTTTGGTTATTTAAAACAATCCAATTTGCAAGGATAATTATGTATTAGTGTTTTATCTGCCACTTGAAATGAACAGGGGAGTTTCGATACTGGCCCAGCATTAGCAGGTTATTGCTGCAAATTACTTGATATCTGCTTTCTTTCACATAAAGAGAAAATTAGGCAATCAATTACCAGAAAAAGGTGGACGAGGAATAAGAAGGGTGAGAGCGCCCTCTTCTGGCCGCCGGGCTGCACAGCAGGCCTGGAGGGGACCCCATGGCTCTCCCTCCCCCTCTTCAGCCCACAGCCGGGCAGGCACAGGCTGAGAGAGGAGGGCTGCACCTGGCACTAAGGTCTGTGTGGGGAAACAGAGCAGAGAAGCCGCAGACAAGCAGATGAAGGGGCGGCCCCTGTGGCGATATAGACACATGGACACACACAGCTGCTCAGGCCCAATGGGGACCAGGAGGGGCTCACCTGTGCACCCCAAGTACCCACAACGTTAGATAAAAGCCCAAGTCCCGCACAGAGCTGAAAGGGAGGGAGCCGGGAGGGGTGGGGAGCCGGGGAAATGCTGCCCCTCAGCCCTGCCCCCACCCCTGCCCTCAGCCCTGCCCAGTCTCTACACAAGCCTTTCCCACGAGCTCCCTGCCATCAAGTCTCGGGGTAAGG
>NW_011484979.1:0-727 GCF_000754665.1 Bison bison bison | reverse complement strand
TGAGAGAGCAGAGAGACCCCTCCCAGGCCCGCTAAGGCCTTGAGAGGAGGCAGCAGCCCGCAGGGAGGGCAGCGAGGACAGGAGGGAGGGGCCCTGGACGGCACCAGCCAGGCCACCACCCCCTTCAGGGCTGTCTGCCTGCCGCCCTCTCATCCCCTTCCCACCTCTGCCAAGAAGACGCGGCCGTGCAGGCATGGAGGGATGTCCTGAAGAGGCCGCACGTGCCTGTCTGGCAGCCTCTCCATGGCCCCGAGCGCAGCGCACAGCACCGCAGCCCAGGCTGCCCACTGCCCGCCAGGCCGAACAGCTCTTGGGCCAGGGCCTGACAGTACAAGGTGGATGGAGACCGTGGGTCCCAGCGGGGAACAGAGCCAGCGCAGGCCCAGGGAACCCTTCCCAGCGTACCTTCCTTGGAGGGGACGTAGGCGCGGCCAGGAGGCAGGCAGCACGGCCGGGGCTTGGTGACCGGCATCAGCCCCTTGTTGGGTGTCTTCTTCGTAACGGGGCTGCTCTTTCCCCGGAGGGCCTGCTTTCGCCGCAGGCTGAACTGACTCTTAGCCATGGCAGCAGGTGGGGGGCTGCTCTTCTTGTCCGCAGGAAGGCTGCAGAGATAGAGCAGGTAGCTCTAGCAGGTACCCTCCCCGCCTCGCCCACCCAGATCCCAGAACCAAGAGACCAGCCCTGGCAGGTAGCCAAGCCCCAGTGGGGTCTGGCCCCCCCACTTCGC
>NW_011484978.1:15106-15427 GCF_000754665.1 Bison bison bison | reverse complement strand
CATGTGCACTGATCACCTGGTCCTCTGCGGGTGCACAGATCCATGGGGGAAAAATGGAACAGGGGCATCAGCACTTGCTTCGATTATAGCCTCTTGCTTACTATCACAGGGGGCTTCCCGGGTAGCTCAGCAGTAAATGCAGGAGACCTGGGTTTGATCTCTGAGCCGGGAAGATCCCCTGGAGGAGGGCATGGCAACCCACTCCAGTATTCTTGTCGGGAAAATCCCATGGACAGAAGAGCCTGGTGGGCTACAGTCCACGGGATCACAAAGAGTCAGATGCTAATGAAGTGACTTAACATGCAGGCACGTTACTATCAC
>NW_011484978.1:10911-11415 GCF_000754665.1 Bison bison bison | reverse complement strand
GACTCTTCCCATTCTTATTAAGGTACCAGTTCTGTTGGATCAGAGCTTTATGCTTACAACCTTGTTTAACCTTAATCACCTTCTTAAAGACTCTCTCTCCAATACAGTCACATGGTGGGGGGTTAGAGCATCAACATAGGAATTTGGGGAGGACACAATCCAGTCCATAGCAGATGCCACTCTGTCACCTCTCAACTGGCAAACTTCTATCCCCTCTTCAAAATTCAGCACACATCTCTTCTGTTTGTATACTGTTCTTGGTGTCATACTATTGATGATAGGAAAGGATTAGCTTCTAGTTCTGTGGGAAATCTTGCTAAGGAAAACAACTGATTTCCTAAGGTAGGTGTTGATGTACAAACAAGTTCATGGTATAGTATAGTTCTTTATAAAGAACCTTTGTTGAATCTTGACAAAAAAGATCTTCATGACCCAGATAATCACGATGGTGTGATCACTCACCTAGAGCCAGACATCCTGGAATGTGAATTCAAGTGGGCCTTA
>NW_011484978.1:9803-10811 GCF_000754665.1 Bison bison bison | reverse complement strand
GGTTTTATTGGAAGCTCTAGACAGATGGAAAAATGTATGCACAATCATAGAAGCATTAAGCAGAAAGCAAGAATAGGGAGTATCACACAGTTCAACAAGGGAAGGGATGAAATATGAAGCAGAAGACAAAAGCAAAGGCCAGACAATCTAGAACTTCGTTAGCCAGAGTAAGGACTTTATCCTGGGGAAGTAAGGAGATATTGAAGAGTTTTTAGCAAGAGACTGATCAGATTTGTTTTTCTATCAGTGGCCTTCCAAGTATGGTCCAAGGTTTCACAGCAAAAGCATCACCTGGCAGCTGTCCAAAGTGCAAAATCTCAGGCCCTAACCTGGACCTGCTGATACAGAGCCCCTGGGAGGGGGCCCAGCAATCTGTTTTAACAAGTCTCCCAGTTATCTTGATGCACACCCAATTTTAAGAATTGTTGATCTACAACTCTAGCTGCAACAGAAAAAATAGGTTGTAGGAGGTAGAAGGAGCCCAGATTGGATGTAGGGAGAACAGTTAAGAAGTTATTATGATAATTCAGTTCAGAAATGACGTGGGCACTGAAGATTCCATTCCTGAAAATCAGATAGTCCTTTATCAATCTTGCTTTTTCAGTTCCTGGAGCTTTCACTGTTTCAAGCCCTATTTCTAGACTGGTTTTACTATTCTTGTACATTTTCCTAAAACACCATGACTACTGCTGAGGAGAACACACATTGGACTTAATCCTTTTGAAAACTCTTAGTGCGATATAAAGGGCTTTAACAATCTGGCTTCAGTGCCTACTACTCTTTGCAAACTCTCTTCTTATGATGTCATTCTCTCTGTTTGGATGCTGTCTTAGTGTGCTGGAGCTGCCACAAACTATATAATATCATAGACATGGTGGCTTAAACAACAGAAATGTATTTCTCACAATTCTGGAGGCTGGAAGTTTGAGATCATAGTCCCAGCACAGTGGGGTTCTGGTGAGGAATCTCTTCCTGTCTTGCAGACAGCCACCTTCTCTCTGTGGGAGA
>NW_011484978.1:6580-7258 GCF_000754665.1 Bison bison bison | reverse complement strand
ATATGTAATATAATCACTTTATTATAATGTATATTATATTACATATTACTATTTATTATAATATAGTTATAAAATATATAAATAACAGTATTTAATATTCTATTCCATTCTATTATATACATAATTTGGGTTGGTTCTATATCTTGGCTATTGTAAACAATGCTGTTACAAACATTGGGGTACATGTATCTTTTTGAATTCGTGTTTTCAGTTTTTATCCTGCATAGGAGTGGAATTACTGGATCACATATAGTTCTACTTTTAGTTTTCATAGTAACCTCAATACTGGAAAACTTGATTCTTAAAAATAGATTCCTTGGTGCTCCTATTTTAAATAAAAGAGCAATCCCAATAGAAGTTAAAAATTGATAAGGAATTTAATGCATAGTGAAAATTTAAGATACACACCAAGAGTGAACCCTAATGTAAAAGATGGACTTTGGGTGATAATGTTCATCAATTGTAACTGATGTATCACTGTGGGAAGGATGTCCATAGAGGGGGAGGCTGTGCATGTGTGGTGGCAGGGGTGTGTGGGACCTCTCTGTACTTACCATTGAATATTGCTGTGAATTTAAAACTTCTCTATAAAATAAAGCTTATTAATTAGTAACATATCCAGGTCAATGAGCTTAAAAAAAGAACTGGAAGTTTTCTGGGTAACTTGTAACTAAAAAA
>NW_011484978.1:4695-6480 GCF_000754665.1 Bison bison bison | reverse complement strand
TTCACACAGAAGTGCCTGGGTGGGGAGGGCTTAGGTCCTGTTGTCCACTTCTATAAGCTATGCTTATTGTGTTTCTATGGTAACAACGCCTCTGCAGCTGCTGCTATTTCAATATAATTGATTGAGACACCACACTGCAATTGCAGGGCTCCTGAAAGCTGTCTTACACTTGTTTCATAAAGGTGATTGCTGCTCCTTTAGCATCCATTCTAGCTGGAAAAATCCTAGGGTAACAATTTCTTAATAAAATAAAAGCAAGTTACTTGGTTTCCTGAGGGGGGAAAGAAAAGGCGGTTTAAAGAGCTTTAGGGAAGCCAGGCTTCCTATCAATTGTCTAATTATCCACAAATAATCACTCCTGCAAATATTTTTAACTCCAGTTCTTTGGTACCAATTTCTTACTGAGCTGGACTCTGCTGAAAAGTTGTGTCCTTTCATGCTGACTTTACTGGCCTAATAGATTGCCTTGCAATCAAACCAATTTTTTTAAAAAAGCTGCAGAACGGGATTTATATACAACCAACCACTTTATACTCTGTAATGTCTCTGAAAGATCCAAGCTAGATTGGGTACTACCACAACCTCATTCCACACAGCCCAGGTTAGAATACCTAAAAACTCCAACCAGTAAGAATAACATTGATAGCAAAGTTAGAGACAGTGAACTACAGTGGGAAATGAGCTGGACAGGTGTCAAGACACAGGGAGCTCTTCCTTTCTCCTTGACCAACTCATGTCACTTTGGACAATGCACTTTATCCCTCGATATCTTCCTCCATCTGTAAAATGGGTATGCAAATACTGACATACTTGCCTCACTAGGACATTTTGAAATAATTTTGCATACGTTTTCATATTTACAGAGCACCTTCACAATCATGATCTTACTTATTCATGTGCTCATTCTTTCAACAAATATCATTGAGAATCTGTTATGTGCCTGAGTTTCTGCCAGATTCTGGCAATACAGATGGCCCTGCTCTCAGGAAACTGCTACTCTGATGGAGGACACAGGAAAGTAAACAATTAAAGCACAATGTAATAGACATTATTAGAGGTATAAGTGTAGAATGCTTTGAAATCCTTACAATGGCTTGTGAAACAAACAGAGAAGCAGTGATCATCCCAGTTTTACAGATGAGGAAACTGAGATTCAACAAATACAATGACTTGTCTAAGATCACGAACCTAGTTAATGGTAGCCTGAGAACCTGAACCCAGCTTTCCTGATTCCTCACTGAAATGTTCCTCTGCTGTAGAAGTCTATATCCAATGCTTTGCAAAATAATCAAGGGATATTATGTGTACTGACAATGCATAGCCAGTGCAGAATACAATGTTGATTCATCAACAGTAGAGTCTGTAGCACTGACAGAAGAACTGGTGGGGATGGAGGCATGAGTAGAAGATATCTGTGTAGTTGAAATCAATTGCAGAATGACGTGATAAAATATAACATTGTATAGAGACTTGGTGATCTCCTAGGACTGTAGCACCATTAACCCCCAAATATTTTGGAATTCTGGGCTAGACTCCAAACAAAATAAATGAACCAATATGGTCCTTACTCCACTGGGGGATAAAGGGACTTTAGATCAAAAGCTAAGATTATTGATCTAATCAAAGGCACCTACTTTTGATCTGATACACATGCACAAACACACACACACACGTATGTGTGCTCAGTCATGTCTGACTCTTTGTGGCCCCATGGACAGCAGCCCACCAGGCTCCTCTGTCCATGGAATTTCCCAGGCAAGAATACTAGAGTGGGTTGCTATTCCC
>NW_011484978.1:0-1412 GCF_000754665.1 Bison bison bison | reverse complement strand
GGAATGCTAAAGTTAATAGGTGAAACTTTAAGTCAAAATGGGATAAATGTATAGCCTCAAAGTATTCCCCAAAATATTTATTAGTTACTGTGGTAGTTTTAACAAATGTCCACAAATTATTTGCTGCTTTTTCTTCCAGGAAGTATAACTCTGTTCCTCTCTTCTTGTGTGTGGGTTGGACTTAGTGACTCACTTCTAATGAATAGAGTATGGAAAAGGAACGATAATAACTTTACAGTGGAAAAACATGACATTTTGAAAAATATCTGACCAGTACTCTTCAGAAGTGTCAAGGTTAAAAATAAGGAAAGAGAGAGAAACTGTCAGATGGGAGAGAACTAAAGAGACATTGACAGCTAAATGCAATGTCGGATCTTGCTCTGGCTCCTGGCACACAAAAAGGATATCAGTGGAAAACAAACTTTAGTTTGTTTGGGGTAGACAATATGATTCCTAGTCCTGGTCATATATTGAGAGTTTACAGTGGTGTTTTGCCTTGGTCTCTTGCCTTGGATTGGCTCACAGAAAAACCAGACCTGTTCCAACTAGCCCTGAAAGCTTTCAGGTACACTCTGAAACTAACGATCGATAAAGCAAGTTTGGGTCCAATAGAAGACTGTAAAGAGTTGATTAACTGCCTTGAAGAATACGAAAGTGACTGGTACATAGGTTTGGTATCTGATGAAAAGTGGAAGGAAGCAGTTTTACAAGAGAAACCATACTTGTTTTCTCTGGGATATGATCCTAATATGGGAGTTTACACTGGGAGAGTACTTACCCTTCAAGAATTATTGATCCATGTTGGGAAGTTAAATGCTGAAGCTGTTAGAGGTCAGTGGGCCAATCTTTCATGGGAATTGCTTTATGCCACAAATGATGATGAGGAACGTTATAGTATACAAGCTCATCCACTACTTTTAAGGAACCTTACAATACAAGCAGCTGATCCTCCCCTGGGATATCCAATTTATTCTTCAAAACCTCTCCATATACATTTGGTTTAGAGGCCATTTGACTTGTAAATGTATTGTGAGCAAATGAGATGTGTTTATTTTTTCATTCTAGAAAAGTTATCATTGTGATTCCTTGTACTTCACTGGACTTCCCTCTCTCCTCCCACAAGTCAGATGCCTGAGAAAAGCTAAGCTCTATAAAGTTGATTTTCTTAGATAACGTAGTGGTATAAAACAACAACTTTATGTATAACATAAAAGTTAGAATTAGTTGGCCAATATTTGTGCCCTATGGATTGTGGTAGGCTTTGGTAAATATAAAACATTTGTATAAGATTATAAAATGAATTTTTTAATGCTTTCTTTAATGTGTGATAAGTGACTTGCCTTAGAGTAGTCAACAACTATGTAATTTTTACATGCTTAAAAGATATACATATCAGTGTTTTTTATGTAATA
>NW_011484977.1:9992-12755 GCF_000754665.1 Bison bison bison | reverse complement strand
ATCATTATTCTCCAGCCTCTGCAGCATGAAGCCAGCTGCCGGATCAGGCGCTTAATCAGAACTGCAACCTGTTCAGTTCTGGCCTGCATCACCCTCGTATCTCTGAATAGGGGAAACATCTCAGAGCCTAGGGTCCAGCAGGGTGCACAAGGCCAGCCAAATGCCCCCCCTACCCCAGATGCTGGTGCCCTTCTGTGGTTCTGCAGTACTTATGACATCAATGGGAGAGGAGCCCTTGGGCAGGAAGCAGCCTTGGGGAAACCCCCAAAGAGGCTGAATTGGTATCATGTTGCCCAGATCCAGAGTTAGCTTCTCCTTTGATCTGCTCAACATGCTACCAGTGATCCATTGCTTAAACGTTTAACAAGCTCTCTAAGAACAGAAAGCAGTTGATTTGTAGCATTTGCTAATCACCATGGTGTAACCGCTCCCACCATAGCCTATTTCCAGCCACGTCACTGAACACAGAGTTGGAAAGAGATAGACGTGAAGTTGGGAGACCAGGCAAACCAGCTCTGACACAGAACTGATTGCAGCCAATCAAAGGGTCTCAGAGTTCACACTTATGTTCTGTGCACACACACACACACACTTTAATGACAAACTATTACATCATTTTCAAATATGGGTCAATCTTCTAGGAAATGTGGATAGTCTATGATGAGACCCTGGAGGTGTGGGTTTTAAGCTGGAGAGAATGAAGCCCTCTTGAGCCCAAAGCACAGATGCATTGGCAGGAGTATGTGGGTCGTCTCCACATCTGCAAGGTAAAATGGAAGTGAAATAAGCGCTTAGAAAACTGTCATGGTTGGTTAAAAATAAGGATAGGTGAGTATTGTTATTATTGCATTATTATCATTTTATTATTATTAAAATGCCCAAGTAAGTACTTCAAACTTGTAACTGTCACTTGGATAAATGATTTACTATTGCTCCTACTAATGACAGCCTTCATCTAGTTAGAAAACATTAGGCCCTCTGTGGAGAAAGCACAATTCAAAATGCACTGTGTTGTTTTCTTACTATATGGCAACTCAGTAATTCTCCCATCTCCCTGTTGTTGTTCAGAAGGTTTTTGCTTTTGCTATTAGTAATTGAAGTTATTTAGCATATGTTTTAATTTAAAGTATCTATTTACTATCCTTGCTCTGAAATAAAACTAAAATGTCTCCTGGATCAGTTCCATGATTAATATTTAGAAATTATCATCCAAAGCAAAACAATTCCCTTTTCTACCCAATATAAAGAAAGCAGTGACACAAACAAGAAGACATAAAGTGCAGTGTATTTTTCTAAGACAACGAGGTTTTTGTTAAAAACACACACACACACAAAATCTTTTTTTTTCAAATTAGACCTCATCATAAATCAACTGAGAGTAGAACAGAAAGTCTCAAAGGACCTGTTCTCCTGGTCCCATGAATCTTCTACAGTTAATAAGAGGTTTGTATCTGGAAAGGTTGAAGAACTTGCTGTAAAATCCTATTTTTCTTTAAACATTTCCATGGTCTGTCTGGGCCTGTGTCCACAGTCAAGTGTTAGCCCTGAAGGATACCCGTATCTTTTATGCATTCTTTCCGGCCCCTCTCTATCTCCCTTGCCTCTGCAGTTCTTTCTGTGACCAGCATGATAACATGGTTGAGCAGGGGTTTCTTCAAGCCCCTCATGGTATTCCTGCAACATTTGTCCTGACTGGGTATGGTCCCATCTGGGTCTGGTTAATTGCTGTCACACTCACATGGGGACTTGGTGTCCCCCAAGGCCATGGACCAGTTTGCATGGAGACAGAGAGCTAGAAATGTCTTCATCATCATCCGGTGATTTTCTATTTCAAAACCATCCTCATGAATCAATCATATTCACCCACAAATATTACAAATGAGATTGATTCTGCCTCAAGACAGTTTGTCAAGTAGTTTTCTTCCTGGATGACTCTACTCTCTGGGTATTTTAGAAAGGGAAACATCTGAGATGAAATCCCCCACATTTGTTCAATTCCACAAATAGCTGTTTTTATTCCTGTTTTACTCAGAATAAATAATGCTTCTAAAAATGGTTTGATGTAGTGTTGTCTTTGGATAAAATAAACCATTTAAAAGTGAGCCTGGTGGAGCTACTGTGCTCAGAATGCCCCTGGGGATCAGAAGATCCCTCCGATTCTTCCCCTGAACACACTTGATGGGCTGACTGCCATATCCATAGGCTCCTCCAAGAAGAGACTGGTTTCTGTTCTGTTCTGTGCTGGTGATCGTGGTGGCTATGGCTGTTCCTTGTCTCTCTCTGTCTTGCTTATCTGGCTCTGGCTTTCACTTTCCTGCTTGGGCTCTTTTTGTCTCTAAACGAATAGTTGAATTCAATGTGAGCTTCTCAACTGTAACTTGTTCTTTCTTTTAAGACATAACAGATTAATAAAAATAAGTGTTCTGATTTCAAACATGCCACCTGGAGAGGCATGCTGTATTCTGAAACCGTGATACTATAACAACTGCATTATCATATGGCAGTATACTCATCTGTTGAATTCATTTGTCCGGTTGTAGAACCTTGTGGAGCAGTGTTGTGACCTTGATGATGCCATTTTGGAGCAAGTGCAGTGGCTGCAGGCAGATGAGACACTTTACATCAGGATTTTTCAATGAACATTAGCTGGAGGCCTGGCGATGGCAAACATTTTCAGATGTTGCTGTAACCATGATAAATGTGAAGCACAAATTTCTGTTCCAGAAATTTCCCAGAACTCTTCAGTCAAGGTGGTTTTATTTT
>NW_011484977.1:7627-8649 GCF_000754665.1 Bison bison bison | reverse complement strand
ATGGACTGTAGCCTGCCAGGCTCCTCTGTCCATGGGATTTCCCAGGCAAGAATACTGGAGTGGGGTGCCATTTCCTTCTCCAGGGGATCTTCCTGACCCAGGGATTGAACCCACGTCTCCCCCGTCTTATATGTTGCTGATGGATTCTTTACCGTCCAAATCACTAGGGAAGCTCAAGAGGCTCTGTTCAAATCCAGCTAAGTTTCCAAGACAAAACCAAAGGCCAAGATACACAGGGAGGCAGAAAGATGCAGGCTGCAGCATTTGAGCTGAGTTGAGCCCTTAAGGTTGGTGTGAACTTGCCCTTGAGCTGCAGCTCAGTTCCCTGAGGCTAGTGTCCTGGCCTGGGCTCCCTCCATGTCAGTAGATGAGCAGAACCATCAGAAATAGCCTGGCCTGGTTCCTGAGAGGTTCTACCCCTAGTGAAAGACCCTTTTCACACTGGGGGCACCCCAAGTGGCCATAAAAATTTGATGGTCACTCACAAAGCACCTCCTTTGTTTTACCAAAATCCAATTCAGCTTTTGAATCACTTTTTCTTGGGTGCAGATTTCTAATATTCATACTCATTGCAGATTCACTGACTGTCACTGTTCTTAACAAGCATGCTCATCTCATCAGAATTTCAGTCAGTTCTGATGTTCTGTATCGACTAAGGTAACTGTTCAAACATCAAGCAATGAATGAAATGGTACCTGGTTCCTCAAAACTGGTTTCATGTGCTTTATGTGAAGGAAACTGTATCTGCCTGTGTTACTTTGCATTTCAAATGTGTGGCGCACAGGCATTTTGTTGGTGCTTTGTTCTCAGTACAGTAACTCTGTGTACAAACGTTTTCATGTAGTTTTGTTGTTTTCCAACATGATGTCTCTGTAAAAATTATATTAGCTAAGCTGGCGCGTTGGTTTTTCTCATAGAGGCATTAACTATACTGCCAATGCATTGAATTATTGAAAAATGCAAAATAAAATTTTTATGAAAATCTCATATCAGACATGTAGATGATTCTGCTTACAGACTTT
>NW_011484977.1:4889-7527 GCF_000754665.1 Bison bison bison | reverse complement strand
CAAGTGTTTAGTTATCTGAGTTCCTAGTACACAGCACAAAAAGGCTTGCAAAATATAAAGTCATAATTGCAATGGTTTTTAAATTATAAAGCTAGACTCACTTAAAAGCACAGCCAATGACTATGGCCATTTCCGGTGGAGGCGTGCAGTCACTGGCCTGGGAGGGCAGCATAAGCAATCATTTTAGGTGACAATAATGATGTCAAGTCATCAGGAAAAAGTTCAATTATTTTACGTATATCCTTTTTACTAAGGCAGGAGAGCCAAACATTTAGAACTATTACCTTCAAAATGTTTAACATTTTCCAGGCAGTGCCAAGGATGTTTCAGCTACCTAGAATTTTCATTTATAAAGAATCTCTTCCCTAGGCATGCAAAATGAGCAATTGCAATGCTAAGACACTACACGGCACAAAGCACTTGTATGTGAACATGAAATTAACAACCAGCTGAGTTGAACTTCCTGTGAGCCAGTGAAATGCACTTGGCGTGGCCGGATATTCTGACCCTGCTGAAATAATCCAGGTAAGAACACTGCTGTAGCTAACTGTGGCTGAAACTGAAGCTTGTAACACTATCACCAAGCATTCCAAATTCTTTCCATAATTTGAAGTCCACAATGTCGGTAAATATGAGCATTGTTCTTAGGAGATAATGAAGAAATGTTTAATCTGAGTAAATAGAGCTAAACAGTATAAATTTGTTCTTGAGCAACCAAGTTGTTTTCGCCTTCACTCGAAAAAACAGATGTCATAAATTATAATCATGCCTAGGTAAATGTGAGCCTGCATGCAGAGAAGACCCAGGAAGAAAAAGGCAGAGGGACATTTTTCAAAATTGGAGTACTGGGATTATGCTAACTGATCAGTTTATGTAGTGGTTACTGTGTGCTGGGCCCTGTTCTAGCACTTTCTTATATTAACTTATGTAATCCTCTAATGACCCTATGAGATAAGTATCAATACTATTATATTCCTGTTCCATAGATGATAAGACAGAGGTACAAGATTAAGCAGCTTGCATAATGTCACACAATCAGAATTTGGACAGTACGGCCCCAAAGCCCTTGATCTTAACCATTACCATCTACTGCTTCTTACTATCCTTTAGAGTCAGAGGACTCTAAAGGAGAGGCCTTGGGGCCAGTCTTCCAGAAATGCCTCATTCCATGAAGACTGAGATCAGGACCTGGCTGGAGACAGCAACTCAGGAGAGAGGTAGTGAGATGGGACTCCTTATGCCTGGAAGTAGCAAATAGAAGAGAGAGCACCATCTTGTCAGCCAGCTGGACGCTCTGGTTGGGGTCATGATTAGGTCTTTGGCTGTCTGAGCTTTAAATCAGTCCTCTTGGAAGGCAGACCTGGTGTGGCTTAACTCCTGTGACCCGTATGCACAGAAGGGAGGCAGAACATCCCTGGGGAGCAAGTGTCCTGGGCTTTGAAAGAGGATTTTTAGGTCAGGCTCTTACTGCCTGATAAAGGAAACTCTTAACCTGTCTATGCCCCACTTCCTTCCTCTACAAAATGGAGTTGATAATATCAATATTCTCCCCACTTTCCAGAGATAAGCAAGCTGTCATCAATGTAGGTGTTTCTCATCCTACATCCCCTCCTGGCAACTCTGAGGACTGTGTTGCCCAAAAGAATTTCCCCCAACATGCTGCCATTATCAAGGTCAGCAAACTTCACCCCTGAGGGTGTTAATGGGGCAACCACCTGGTTGCCTCGCTGGCTGGGGCTGTGCCACAACTGGGTAGATGTGGCAGAATGTTCCACACAGGCATAGAGTGGAGGCAGGAAGCACTGAGACTCTTGCTTTGGTCCAAGAATATGTTGAGATTTGTGAGTTTCTCCAGGAAACACCTTTCAGGCTTAGTGGGCGATTTTGTCCCCTGTCCCCCTTTTTAGTAAAGGAAATAAAATCTAAAATCTTTAGCTGTGATACAAGTAGGATCTACGTAATTTCTTAAGGGGAATTTTGCCCATAAGTTTCAGGTATGGACCTTGGAAAGTGACATGCATTCTCCAGGCCCTTGGAACGTGGGATGGATTCTGTGTGGCTTGTGAACTGGGGGTCTACTAGGACTGAGACTCATAGGACCAGGAGGCAAGTGGAAGGCAGGAAATGACCTTCGAGCCCTGTCTTTCTAGTGGCGGCTCTCCACCCTTCATTCTACCCACTTCCTTGGGGTGGGGGAAGAAGAATTTGAGAGTTAAGAGGGAATAGAAGGTGATGGTGACTGTAGTGCCCTAGAGAAAACATCCAGTAGGAACCCAAGCTCAGAGTCCTCTTCTCCAGGAAAGGGAATGTGTCCCCCGCTTTTGTAACTCTCCAGGAATTTCCCAGATAGTTCCGACCACAGTTCACTTGAACATATTCTCATTTCCCAAATAAGACAGACCCTGCAGTGACCCAGAGATGTGAGGTTAGCCCGAGAAGGGGCGGCTGCACCTCTCTGGAAACACTGTCCTGGGCAGGGCTGGACCTGGGCAGAGGCTGATGGGTGGTGAGCTGAGATTCTCTCAGAATTCCTGACTTTGAGGACACAGCATAATCCAGGGAGCAGGAGGAGAGCGTCCCTCATTGAGGTTCTGTTGGCTGAAACTGGTTAGCTCAAAAGCCCGCTGATGAAAAGCTC
>NW_011484977.1:1229-2329 GCF_000754665.1 Bison bison bison | reverse complement strand
GACCTTTCATTGATTGCATCTATCACCAGGGAAGGGAAATTGAGATGAGAAAAAAGCCTGAAAGCTGAGGCGAAAATGGGAGTGTCCAGACACTGGCTTCCATTCTCAGCAACTTGGGTCCATGAGACCTGCTCTTATGCACAGCAGAGGTGTCATGATTCAGAGTTATGAGGTTGACATGGATCGGAATCACCCCTCTGCTGCTTGCCAAGTCGTCTTGAACATATCACTTAACCTTTCCAAGTCTCAGTTTTCTCATCTGGAAAAGAGGGAGGGTGGTCAAAAAGATATCTCCCAGTATTGAACCCATTTAAAGGGTATAACACAGGAGAAATCACTCCTAAGTATATGATCATTAACAGAGACATCCTACACCCTGCACCACCACTACACTCACATGTGGGATTGGGTTTGGGATTGGTTCTGGGACCAGCAGACAAACCTTACCCACAAGGGTAAACCTGCTTAGACCGATAGATTGCTAGCAGACCACAGGTGGTACAGGGTGACAAGTCAGGACAAGCAAGTTGAGCTCCTGCAGAAGAGGGCATCTCCCATCAGGGCAAGGGCCAGTGGGATGAGGCTGTAGCAGCAGAGGTGGAGAGACAGGGCTAGGGCCTCCTTGGGGAATCAGGAAGCCAGCTGCTCCCTGGACCTGTCCCCAACCCAGCCGGGGCCTGGCCCACCACCTCTGCCCATGTGGCTGTATTTCCTTCCTACCTTTCAGGGCCTATAATTTATGGCCCAGCAAACTCTGACTTCTTTGTAGTGGAGCCATTGTTGTTTGTTAGCATAATCATTTCTCAGAAAGCATGTCAATAAAGGCTGGGGAGTGAGACAGAAGCCACCACCCCACCACCACCCCAACTGCTAAATAATTTCTGGAATGAGTTGTCAGGAACCTTTTATTTACTGATTTCGCGCATTTCATTTATTTCTGGCATGGGGCCAACCTTCCTGACAGTTAAGATTTATTGATTTAATTGCCTAGGGTAACCATGCAATAAAATCATCTCAAAGATAAATTTTCATGGCACTGTGCAGCATGGAGGTAATTTTTCAAATGCTACGGCTATATTTCTGCAGGTTACAGGTGCAAA
>NW_011484977.1:0-1009 GCF_000754665.1 Bison bison bison | reverse complement strand
GGTAAATGAAAAACTCTGATTAACTCCCAGGTTAATGGTAACATTTAAGGAAGTCAGAAATAGCATAAACTTTTAACAATGTGAAATCTTTTCTTATCTCTCTTGATTTATTTTACAGTGTTTTTGCTTTGATTGCAGGTTTCAGATGGTGCTGTTTAATAGCTTATTAAACTTGCAGCCTAGCAGCTTTGCTGTTTGGATAAAATTTTCTTTTTGCTCAGGTGTAAATTTTGGAGCAGGTAGGACTTATTTTTTCCACCTCATTGCATTCCCAGGGCTTGGATCTGGTTGCTTTTCTTGGATGCTCCTGGTGGTCCATGGGATCCTGAAGGAGACAGTCTGAACCTGTTGTCCTGGAAACCTCACCCTTGCCCATCATCGTGGGCAGGGTGACAAGTGGGGACTGGGGAAGGTGAACCTGGATGAGGAGCCAAGGACCACATGGTGCATTTGAATCCCAGCCCAAGCCTCTCATTGCTCAGATAGGGAAACTGAGGCCCAGGGAGTTTGGAGCAGCAAGAGGTCTAAAGCAGATCTCCGGACACTCTGGGTGGCCTTCCCATCTTCCTCCTTGCTGGGCTGTCCTCTTCCCCTTGTGCAGTCGTACAGTCCAACTATGCATAGTTCCTGAACTTCAGTTTCCCTGTTGACAGATGAAGGGGGTTGGAACGGATGTATCTTAAGTGCTCACCGAGCTCTGACGTCTGCAGCTGGAAGATGTATGCACATCTGGCCAGCCTCACCCCTCCACCCAGCCACTAGTACAACTGAACCCCGGTCCCTCTGAATGACTGGACCCCTCATGAGTTCAATACCCACACTCCCCAGTGGTCCAGGCTCACACCAGCACTGTATCACAGTTACATTTTCTCTCCCAATAGAGTGGTCATGGCACAATGCAGAGGCTGTGATTTTCAGAACTACAACAGAGGCATCTTTCTAACATGCAAATCTGATTATACCATTCCCCACTTCAAATCCTTCACAGACTCCCCATTAGCCCAAGATA
>NW_011484976.1:14487-17207 GCF_000754665.1 Bison bison bison | reverse complement strand
ACTGTGGCCCACCAGGCTCCTCCGTCCATGGGATTTTCCAGGCAAGAGTACTGGAGTGGGGTGCCATCGCCTTCTCCATAGCTTAGGATAAATGCAAGGAATTGCTGAAAGATGGCAGATGTGTGAGGGGAACTATGATGTCAATAACTTTGATCTGGACTCACTATGCATTGTTTAGGGACTCTGACATGAGCATCTCCAAAATTAATAATGGGTGCTGGGGTGGGCAGAAGTTCAGGAACCAGGCTATTCCTTTAATTATAACCATCATCTCCTTACTTGCTCCCACCCAACTCTCCTATGCCCCAGCATTTCTTTTTTTTTTTTTCTTTTTGCAATTTATGATGAAAATATCAGGAGGAAAAGGAGTGAACAAAATGTGCTGTAAATTGTTTCCTGTCATTTTCTGGCTGGGAAATGTGAACACACACAACCGTAAAAATGAATGCAACCAATCAACTAACACACCATGCAACGCTAAAACAAAACATCTGATGAGCACCTAATTTTCACAACACATAATTCTTTACCTTCACTCTGTCAAATTAAGTTTCGTCTATAATCGGGGGGCCATGAATCCTGGTCTGCCCATGTTGTCTGGGTATGACCCTTTGAGGGTCTAACGGTAATAGCACTAAGATCAGTCCTGCACAGATAACTTTGCTCTGGAATAGTCCGTCTTCACTGGCACTGAGTCACAGAAAGGTAGAGGCGGAAAGGCCTTCAAAACATTCTCAAATTTCACCGTGGGGAGGGGATGGGTGAAGAAGGCATAGCATTTTTCCCTCCTTGAAATCTTGCTCAAAATCCTACTACAGGGATTTTCGGTGGCTCAGTGGTTAAGCCTCCATGCCTCCAATTGCAGGGGTCATGGGTTTGATCCCTGATTCAGGAACGAAGACTCCACCTGGTGCGGCCAAAAAAAAAAAAAACAAAAACAAAACCCAACCAACCAAAAAACCCTACTACATAAAACTGAGGAGAGCAAAGGTTTCCTAGGGCAGCTAGGAGGTAAAGGCACAGATGCAGAGTCTTGCCCACTAAGTCTGCGCCTCCCTTGTCTCCTGTCAAGGAGGCCCCTGAGGTACCCCCTTAGCAGGCTCCAAAGAACAGTCTGAAAAATACTGGTCTCATCTGATTCTTGTAATTTACAAATGAGGAAAACATGGTTCATAGCATCTGCTCTTTCCTGCATACTACAATTTCATTCTCTTTCCTGAATACTACAATTTCATTCTCTTTCCTGATAATTCTGCAAAGCCATTAAGTCAAGAGCAGGTAGTGCCATTTCTAAGAATGGCTACCAAGAAAACCATGAAAAGAATGATGATGATACATGAAGATGTTCATCACTGTATTGTTTATAGCGATACAGTGCTCATGTATCAGGACAAAGTGTAGGTGACAAGAGGGGAGAGAAAGAAAAGATGACTGTTATTAAGACAATGGATTTCTAGTCGTTTATTTTCCCATACCTCCCAAACTTTAACATGAAACAAAACAAGATCATGGACTGTAAACAGTACTTACCACTGAGACTTTGCTCACCACATCTCTTGCAACTGCTAAGCCCTGAGCAAAAGTGCGGGCTGCCACAAATGCACGAGTGACCTGGAGCTTCAGTTTCCGAGGGACATCTCCAAAGGGCTTCAGCTGCTCTGTGTACTTGCTCACGCACTCCAGATATTCGTCTGTGAAGTGGTACTGGGAGTTCACCAGGCGAAACATGCGCTCCAGGAGGCGGGCCCAGAAGTCATTCAGCATTTCCTCCAGGTTCACGTTCCCTGCCACATAGTAGCGCTTCAACTCTTCGAAGAGATCTTTAAATAGCTCAGAATTCTGCATGTACAAGTGGCCGTATGTCTTCACAAACATGTCATTCAGGGACTTTTCCGCATTTTCAAGTAGTTCTTTGAAGAATTCTAAACACAAAACCAAAACGGAAAGGGTTCTCAATAATTAAATAATGGGAGTGCTTTTCAGGTAAATCTGAAAACTAGAAAAAAAAAAAACTCCTAGATAATTAAATTGGAAAACATGCTTGTATATAGCGTGGATTTCTTTGGGGGAATTTGGCATCTCTGATAGTTTGTCACTGAAGGGAAACCTATGTCACAAAGACACCTACATAAAAAAAGAAACTTTAAACCAATAATTTCTCAGGACTCAATATAAAACTGAATCTCTCCCTCCCTCCTTTTCTCAGTCAGTCACAAGGTAAATAAAGAACTGGACAAAAATGAAAACAAAGTTTCCCTGAATTTTTTACTGTAAGAATCTAAACTGAAGTGAATAATGCCTCCTCATTGTAACCTGACACCGGGACAGGTGTTGTCAAGATGTGCTGTTTACTTAGACATGATTTTAACCACCTTTCTCCTCCTTATATCTACATGACATATAAGAAAACTGCCTGGGAAATGCTTGAGGCCAAGAAACATAATGAAACACCCCACATAAGCAAGAAAAGAAGTTCTAAGGTATTCCCTGTGACATCAGTATAAATTGGGGTAACCCAGGTGGCCTTGGGTTCCTAAAGGATTCATACAGTAACACCATGAGATCCTTTCCAGTCCAGAAAGACAGAAATGAAATGCATAACAGATTCAACCATACAACACAGGAAAATAAATAGGGAAAAAAGAATACCTGTTCCCCCCCCGCCACCCAGATTTACTTTTTGGCCATCACATACTGTTGCTGCTGCTAAATCGCTTCAG
>NW_011484976.1:13028-13167 GCF_000754665.1 Bison bison bison | reverse complement strand
GGGAGGTTCAAGGAGGAGGGGACATATGTATACCTATGGCTGATTCATGTTGAGGTTTGACAGAGAACAACAAAATTCTGTAGAGCAATTATCCTTCAATTAAAAAATTAAAAAAAAAAAGACTCTCAATGAAACTTGT
>NW_011484976.1:11482-12679 GCF_000754665.1 Bison bison bison | reverse complement strand
GGTACTAATATTTCACCATCCAAAAGAGTGGATGACAAAGACAACCATAGATCCTTCCCTATGCTGGATTTTTACTATATTGCTCATAAAATTGGCACACATCATTTACTGTAGAAATGGGAAGTTGAGAATGATTTGACTTGTGTTTTCACGACTCATTAAATAATTCTGAATACTCACATTTCTAATGAATGGTTTTTAATGGTTTTAAAACCTTGGTTTTTAAAGCTGGGGGCGGAATGATATGGATAGCTTGGTTTTAACTGAATACCACTATGAAAGGTCAGAGTTTATTTTTTTAGGCTTAAAAGTGTTCGAGGTCAAAGAATCACTAGGACACTGCAAATTTTATGGTAAAAATAAAACATACTCAAGACTTCCTCATTTGTGTCAAAAGCCCGTGGGGCGGTATAGATATATTTATATAGCTACACTGAGGTACAAGATCAATGATCCAATGAAGAACAGATCTGATTTTAACACAGCACGTTCTCTGCCTAATACCACAATGGACTTTATTTCCCAGGACTCAAATTCTGTCTGGGAAGGTTTTGTGTGTGTGTGTGTGCATGCGCATATGTGTGTGATGTTAGCTTATATTTTTCAGAGTTTAGTTTAGTGCTACATATATATTAGGCTCTAATTCATTTAACCGTTCAGAAAATTGATTTCCTTTTCTTCACATTTTTAAAGATTCTTTAGTGTGGCCATAACTTGCAAATATAAAGGCTGAGTGGATTATATATAGAAATTCTATAACACTGATATAAGGAGTTAGAAATCTGGTAATTTTCTCTCTCCAAACTATGCAATTTCACAAGTATGTACCAAGTGGTTGCTATGTGCTCAAATCAAAGCACATGGTTTTGCCATGCATCTTAACATTCCTGCCCAAGCAGACTGTAATGAAAATTTCTAGGAAGATGAATTTTCTCCATCCAATTCACCTTTACTATCCTGCTACTTTCCGCACATGCCTTTATGGAGGCACCAGATTTTTAAAGCATCTATAAAATCCTTAATCTTTCATTTCATATAGCAAGTTTTTTTTTAATATTCATCTATTTCTCACCTACAAAGTCAACAGAACAAAAGTCAAGGGATCCAAGAGACTCAACCTCATTTCTCTTTAGACGTGTTCTTTTCTAAAAAACATTTAGTTTTTTATCTGGCCATGTTTGGTCTTAGTTGTGGCAT
>NW_011484976.1:4608-11382 GCF_000754665.1 Bison bison bison | reverse complement strand
TCAAATGCAGGATTGTTAGTATGGAGTCTTAGCCACTGGACCACCAGGGGTCCTTCCTTAGACATGCTCTTGATCAGTCGTCTTAGTCGTGTCTGACTCTTTACGACCCCATGGAGGAGCCCCACCAGGCTCCTCTGTCCAAGGGATTCTTTAGGCAAGAATACTGGAGCGGGTTGCGGTGTCCTCCTCCAGGGAATCTTCCCGACCCAGTGATGGAACCTGCACCTCTTACGTCTCCTGCATTGGCAGGCAGGTTCTTTATCACCAGCACCACCTGGGCCGCCCCTGACACGTTCTTATCAGCCTGGTAAATGGGACTATTCCACCTATGTTTTTTGTCTCAAAGAGATCTTTTAAGGATATGGCAGACATAACTTAGATTCTAAAATCCATACCAATTGGATACAATACCAATCAAAGCATAACAATTTGCTGTAAGGAAAAAAGGGGGGAGGAAAGCTTTTGCGTCTGTTCCTCTTACCAAACTGGCAGCTCTCATATGTTCTTGTAGATTCCTTCACATCCCCATCCCCCTCTCTTCCTACATTTCCTTCTACAGTGGGGTACAGAACACAAACTAGACATTCAGGACATGGTCCCCAGCCATCAATAGCAACGTCATTCATTGCTGCAAAGCTCATCTCTACTTTCTACCCCATTATTCAAAATCAGATCTTAATTCCCGAAGAAAAACTGAGTGGGCCTGAGATACCTAGCAATCATTCCTTCATAAACATTATGCCTAAAGTCAATTATAAGACAGTTGGTGGCTAAAACAGAACCAGTCAGGGGCAGTGTCAACCAGAGTTCCACCACAATCAGAAGCTGAATTAATTGGAAATCAGATCTCCCTTGTAGGAACTGCTCGTGTTCATGAAAAATGCTGTTCAGGGAGTCAGTTTTAAGTGATGCCATTGGTGTCTGAAAGAAGAATCAGAGAGGAGACAGTTTATAAGTATTTGAAATATGGTGTCTCTGATCAGGGTTTATTTCTCTTTCAATTTTCAGTTTGGGGGCTTAAGGGTTTATGTTCTAAGGATCAAACAGCTGCTACACCTAGGGCTCATGAATGACCACTTAACATAGCAATGGAAATAAACAGTGTAACATGCCAGGATCTAAAGCAGCATCACACAGTGGGAAAGGCATGAGACCTCTCATTTATGAGCTATGTGACCTTGATGGGACAGAGGATCTAAACCTCAGCGAGCCTCTGTTGCTTCTTCCTCCATTAAATGGGACTATCACTGCTCCCCTCATTATGGATCATGCCTCACGCATAATAGCTGCTCAATAAATGCACACCATACGTGATACATGAAATGATACTGTCACCTTTAGAGTTTCTTTATATATATAATCATTAAAAAAAAAAAAACCTTTCAAGGGTGGTTTTTATCTTTCTTGGCAGAGTCAAATATTATCGATCTTGGGCGAACATAAATTAAGCCAAAGCTGCTGGAGAACAGTTAAGACCCAAGACCTTATAAAACTGGGAGCAATTTAGCCAAAGATAAAGATGCATAATGGCTGTAGCTTCCAATGCTGTAAAATGTCCCAGACATCCACAAGGGTGGAGCAACTCCTGAGTGAAAAACATGGGATGGAGAAATCCAAGGAAGAGATTACACATGATATTACAACAGAATATCCTATATAGCACACACACATATATATATATTGCGTTGGCCAAAAAGGCCATTCAGGTTTTCCTGTAAGACAGTATGGAGAGACCTGAATAAATTTTTTGGTTAACCCAATACAAAAAGATCAAGGCAAAGAATTAGGGAAAGGAAAATGAGGAATTCAGAAACAGTAAGTCAGTGCTCCACTCCCATGTATTTCACCCACGTTCTTTGCTAAGAGACTGGGACTATTTTCCACCTTTAACATGTGATTATTCCTTTTTGTAAAGGTGATTATTCTTCTTGTCAGTAGTACCCATTCAAGATGGGAAAAACTACCAGAGTGAAAAGGCAAAACTTTTCCATATAAAAGTTTTCTATGTAAATATCCTGTCTTTTACAAAAAGAACATCATGTGCTTTTGGAACTTCTATCCACTGCCACTTGTCTTGCATCAAATAAACATTCAAAATTCTTGAAATGGGTCAAAAGGCCTTCAGTTCTGCTATTAAATGCCATTAGTTACTACTTTATAAACAATCGACTGGCTATTGATTAATGAGTTAGAATGCATTCTAGAATTAACCCGTGACCTGAAGAGACTGGGAGCCCTTTCTATTCAATCCATTTGCTTGGTGCTATAAATTACCCCCTTGTATTTATGTTATTAGGAAGCTGCCTTTTAAATATAAGGATTAATTTCCTCTTTACTGTAAAGGCCTTATTTCACAGCCCTGGTGTGGTGTGCAAACAGTAAGTTACCACATCCACAAAATTCCTGAGAAAGAAACCTCCTGGTAAATGCTACAAATCATACTTCTCACAGTTAAGAAAACTCAGAATTATAGCTATCCATGCTTTCACCCAAGGTCTTAAGTATTTGATGAAGAACAGCTAACATAGGCGTCTACAAATGGAGGGGGTGGGGAGGAAATTAAACAAGCATTTTACTGACCAAACCAAACTGAAACTTGGGCTTCTGACTGTCTCCTCTGTCTTGCTTTTCTGGCCAAATCCATGTTAAGTTTTTAACAGGCACTGTCCTCCAGCTTGGCATAATGTCCCTCCTCAGGAGTGCCTGCTAGGGAGGGCATGGTGCACTAAAAGGACTTGTACTTGACTAATGTTCCTCAGCTATCGCCCAACAATGGACCTCTCCTAGGCTGACAAGGCCATTGCCAGCTGCGGCCCTTATTAGGGGCTGTTAACATATGAAAGGGGCTGTGGGATCCAGCCACAGTAGGAGCAGCCCTTTCTTCCCAAGGTTGCTTTCAGTAGTTAATGCATGTTGAATGCTAAAGCTCCTTTCCTTTCTCTCTCCCGGATAACTTGGCCCAGGACACAAGGCTCACTGCTGTAAGCCCTTCCCCTGGGCCTTGTTCCATTTCTAGTAATGATCCTCCCAGCACCAGCTAGCCAAGTCACCTTAGCACAGCTGTATCCCTTCTTGCTGAGAATGGCCCATGGGGGCAGGTGTAAGAAACCTCCAACAAAAAAAAGAAAGAGGCTCGAGTAGTGTTCCAAGTGCTCCATATACCAACCTCCACGTCTATCTATTATATGAAATGACCTTATACACAAACCTCATATACAGTCTATCTGTTCATGATCTAATATAAAATGAAAAATGAGGATGCACAGTAGCATAATCAGTTATGATTCTGATTTCTATGTACATATATACATTATCTACCTGAGCAAAAAAGGATGAGGCATACAGTGGTGATGGTGGGGTATTGGGGAATCAGCGTGATGTTTTTCAATATGATTCTCAATTTTGTTCACTCCAATTTTGCAGTGACATAATCAGAAAAGTAATCCACCTCATGCTTTCAAAAATGACTTTTTCCCTTATCATATTCATCCAATTTAAATGCTTCAATGCATTTTTTTCTACTTTTTCCTAATTGTCTACAGTGAGTATCATGATGCTGAAAATAACCCAAAAGTGGCAAAACACCAAAGCAGTTCTTACATTTTTTTGTTAAAAAATACTGTTTTTTCCTACAAACTATTCCTTTGAAGTCGTAGCAATGTGGAAAATATGGCAAGGTATGAAGAAAATAAAAATTACCCATAATCCCACCTTTAAGAGACAACAATGGTTTATTGAATTTCTTTCCTGTCTTTTCTATGAAGGAATGTGTTGTCACATGGTTGAAGTCATACGGTATTTATACCCTGTTCTAATGTAACATTGTATGGTTAGCACTTCCGATTTGATTTAAAAGCTTCCAGAAATATCATTTTTAGCAACTGCATACTATGACACTATATGGCCAAATCATAATGTAATCACTATGGGATGTTTAGACTGATTTCCTATTTTTCATTAATGACAGATAACACTGTGCTGCACATTCCTGTACATAAACCTGTATGCAGATTTTTCTTTCCTGGTGATCAATACCTAGAAGCGGAATTATTGAATCAAAGGGTAAGAATGAGCCTATGTGACACATCTGACATACTGCCAAAGTGACCTACAGAAAAGGTGTGCCCATGTAGCACTCCCTGCTTGAGTCCCCTTTATTATGAGAGAGACAGAGAGAGGGAGGTGGAGATGGGCCAGGACAATGAACAAGAAAGGCCTGAATGGCTTGGGAATTCTCTCAGTCAATCAGAGTAACTGCTAGATCAAATAAGCCCTTTTCTTTGCCAGGACAGACAGACACATGGAAAAAAAGGGTGAGCAGAGATGATCAACAAGGTTCTCAACTCCCAGGCTCAAAGCACAATGAACCAACAAAAACAGATAAAAGCAGTTTGGCTCAAGCTCTTCTGTGTATTTACTCGCCTCCAAACAGATCAGCTGCTTCTTGAAGCCACAGCTAATAGCACAGGCCCAAAGAGAGAGTGCTCAGGGCACGCTGAAAGCTGCACAGGCATTTTCAATGAGAGAGCCAACGCCACAGTCACAATTGGTCACACCTGAGATAACAACTCAAAAGGCAGAAAACCTTTGTCAATACAGGAATGTGTGTGTTTTGTCTGAGCTCTTGATTTGATTACAGTAAACTGGTAGTGGCTCATTCTAGTCACGTTTCACAGGGAGATTATCAAAGAATTAGAAAAAATACCCAGCTTTTTAGTCTCTTTTGCATGGAGGGAAAAAACAAAAGAAAGAAAATAGAATTGTAAACCATAGAGTAGCAGTGCTTTCCAAGCACAGTATGATCTGAAAGGAAACCTTTTTCTATACTTTTTGTGGCTACATCTTGCCTGCTGTGCTTTTCTAGAAGTTTTAAGAAGCAACAAATTTTAAAAAGACATCTTAATGAATGAAACCTGAGGTAAGGCTTAAAAACAACACTATGTTTTGTGTATGTTACACATTTCTATGACACGTGTATCTTAAGGATGTCTAAGACTTAAACTAAAGACCCAGGAAGTCTTTAGTAAGTTGGTATGGCCTTGCAAAGGACAGTAAGAGAACTATACAGTTGAAAAATACTTATGGTCAGGGGTCAAGAAAATTCCAGAAACTTCAGCTTAGCTAATGGCCATGAAGTTTAGTTGGCTATACATTTGTTTTTCATGGGCATGTGAATTCGAATGCCTTCAACTCGCTGAATCTCCACACTGCTTTGCCTATTGGCCTAATGAAGTAATGGCCAGGATGAACCATGAAAATTTTTAGTCAGTGATTAAAACACAAATTTGGCTCAATCTGAAGAGTGGCCACCCCTCACTTAAGCTCTCCAGCCCTCTTGTTTTCTATCATTTCACAAAAGCAGGACATGAAGCACTCTTCAGATAGATGGGACAGACAATTATTTCTTTTATGTGCGTTTTAAGCTAATTCAGAACATTTGTACTATTATTCGAGTTAACAAGCTTCAGGCCCATGAGAGGGTTTTCAAAGACCTGGTGAAAGTAGCAGAGGGTTAAGAAATGATAGGAGGAAAATAGAGGGGACCATGCAGACGCCTAATTAACATCTTGTAAGACCTTTCACTGAAGCAGCTGGTCTGGTCACATGTTTAGAAGATTCACAGAATTTGTAGAATTGAAAGGGTCTTTAGAGAGCATCCAACTCAACCCCTTCATTTTATGGATGGGAAAACTGAGACCAGTTAATTGCCCCAGGTCACAGTGGGTTCACAGCAGAAGCAGGCTGATAACGCCGTAGGCTCCACCTCCTGCCCAAAGTTGCTACATTTGCTCCCACAATGGCAAATGAAAGCAGTTTCCCCAATGGACTACCATCGGACAACACTGCAATTTCCTTAAAAAGTCTTTTTGAACCTGCAAAACAACGTGCAAATAATTTGATTTGGAGAGTCTGTAAGCAAGAATCTATCTTTGTGGTTGTTACCATCATTTTTACTATGTCATTTGGAAATGCACTTAACATGGCAGCTCTAATCTTCTTAATCTATTTGGGTTGTTTGATTTAGCTCTGATTCTTTTAAAAACAACTAGCCTCACAAAATGTGACATTTGGGGGCGGGTCTTTATGTTGTGGTCCCCAAACACGGATTATGCCCTACTTCTATTATTTCAAGTCCTCTTGCCAAGCAATTCTTTCAAAGCCCCCTGAACGGAGTATCTGATTAGCATATTTATGAGACAACTGATTCAGCTATGTTAATTAGCAGTTCTATACTTCAAAAAAAGAAAGAAAGAAAGAAAAATTCCCAGAACTGACCAAGAGGGGGAGCAGCTAACTCTGTCTGGCTCCATGTCTCTAGCCCAGGATAGTAGATTTTTGGTATTGAACATTCTAAGTCAAAGAGTAGATTAAAGCATAGGAGAATACAAAGGTGAGTCCTAAATTCAGAGGTATGGCTTTAATATATGGGATATCTGAGAATGAGAGGTGTGGTTGGGGGGACTGATGCCTAAGGAAGGTCTTCAGTCAGGTACTTCAGTCAGGTCTCAAAACACACACGTGTTTCACAACTTAAAAACTGGTTTATACACTGTACAGGTGCAAAGAACAGAAAATTAAACGTGTAGAACAATGGACCTTAGAGATAAGGGGACTAACTGATTCCAAAACGCCAGAGCTGGCGCTCAGACTCTGCCCAGAGCTCATTGAGGCAGTGTGATATGGGATGCTTTCTGGTTAAAAAGGGGGAATTTCTGAAAAGCCTCAAAAAACCTTGTTTTTATTTGAAATTTTATTTTTAAAAAAAGTACTTGT
>NW_011484976.1:3802-4508 GCF_000754665.1 Bison bison bison | reverse complement strand
AACATGGTATCTCATAAACATGACTGAGGTTTTGATGATAGAGGAAGTTGCCTGAGCTCAGGATAGCCACTTTGAATTTATACTATAAGCTTGGAGATGGCCAAAGATGCTTCTTTGAAGTAGTCTGACCTCCTCTGTTCCCATGTGTCCCTCACTGTTTTCTCAGTACTTATCGCTAGCCTTCTTTGTGCCACCTTGCTGACCCATTTTCTCTCTCCAGTTGCCATCTTGTTACTCTGCTCAACTTCCTGCCTTCCATTCACATCAATAACCCTTGGTTCGGCTTTTACAAAGGTGGTGACCAAATCACCCCATCCTTGAATTTCTGAGAGTCACAACAGCCCCTGTACAACTTCACTCAACATCTTTAGGCCTTGTGGAGTACTGGCAGGTCATAATTGCCAACCTTAAAAATCAATCAATAAATGCAGCACCCACCAGAGGATGATGGTTTCTTGGCTACCATTCAATTTTTACCATATAGAAGCAGTTAATTGTCTCAGAAAACCTAACTTGGGGGTGGGGGGGAAGCAAAGTATCCAAGCTCTGTTCTGATTTGCAGGTCAAACACATTTTAGCTACTACACCTTCAAAATAATTTAAATCTATGCTGCCTACCTTTATTGTCTATGCCATACTCTAATGTGAAGTCAGAAAAAACAAGCTGGAGTTTCATAATAATTTTTCATTGCCAGTTTTGAAACTG
>NW_011484976.1:2006-3294 GCF_000754665.1 Bison bison bison | reverse complement strand
AGTCGTGTCCGACTCTTAGCGACCCCATGGACTGCAGCCTACCAGGCTCCTCCATCCATGGGATTTTCCAGGCAAGAGTACTGGAGTGGGGTGCCATTGCCTTTTCTAGCCACTGCTAAAGAGCTGGAATTTTCCCTTTTAAGTCCCATTAGTAAACCCCCAAGTAGTAATTTTTAATTATCAGCATCTCATGTTTTGAAAGATGACCATCTGACTATCTTCCTAAGTTTTTCTCAGTTGTTGTCTTGAATGGGAAATGCCATAGTCAAGGGAATACCATTCTTTTCAATGATCATACTGATAAATTTAGTGACCAGGAGACACAGGTGGTCTAATGATGTCTTTTGCCAATAACACTCATCTTCACGTGGTGTCAACAGGATACAGAAATATATAAATTATTTCCATCTATTTAGAGAAAGGAGATACAGACTAAGCATAATTCCTCATACAAAGTGTTGGGGAAAGTGGGCACAAAAATTGGTACATAGAAAAATTTAGTTCACCTACATTACAGTTTAATTATCCATTTGTCATGTAGCCTGGGAACCTACTAACACTTATTAAATCAGTTATCAGTTTCAAATAACGAATCTCAAAGCCAGCATTTGAAATACAACCTGTTCTAACTGGGGGCTGCCTTATCAGCTAGATCAAATCTAATTTAGTCCCACTTCTCACCATGGTAATGAGCCCTTTGCAGAAATGCTCAAAGACATTTCACATCTTGAAAATTTGCCTTGTACTTCTTCACCACACAGAATGTCAGGAAAAGCATGCTTCAAAGGTACTATGTAATTAGAATGGCCTTTACAACAGGCACAAAGGAAATCATTTCTATTAAAATTAAATCTACTTCACAACAATCTTCAGATTGAGTGAACAGCACCAGAGAAAGGAAGCCTGAGGTGTTTGGGACCACATAACTCTAGTTTTGAAAGTCTGTTATCTATTACATTGCTTCAGATATGTTGAAGTCTCATCTAACTCAGATTGGCTATTTCTTCACTCTGAAAAGATGAAGTGTGCATCTGAGAATCCGTATTTGGCACAGGGGACATTATGAAATGGGTTCATTTGTGACTTTAACATGGATAGACCATTGCTTCTTGGCCTTTTGGCTAAGATCAAGTGTCACATAGATAGATAGACCAAGTGTGAAATTGAAAGTGTTAGTCACTCAGTCGTGTCCAGCTCTTTGCGACCCCATGGACTACAGCCCACCGGGCTCCTCTGTCTATGGGGATTCTCCAGGCAGAACACTGGAGTGGGCTGCCATGTCCTACTC
>NW_011484976.1:0-1370 GCF_000754665.1 Bison bison bison | reverse complement strand
TTTCAAATGATCACCTAGAAGACAAAATGAACGACAATCAATCTCCACCATAAGTCATCAAGTTCAAGAGGGAAGAGGTTGATTTAGGTGCCCATGCTTGGCTTTATCTCTGTCTGTGATATTCCTGCAAAAGCCCAGATGTCAAGATTTTCTTGTCCAGCATTTTCTGTACAGGTGTTAAGACACTAGAAGATTGACTTTATGACTGTGTGTGGTATAGTCACTCATTCATCCAAATAGACTAATGGCTCTCAAGAAACATAATCTTCAGGTAGCTCAGAGTCAAGGAAAATGTCCAAGACACATTCACTCCATAGCAGCTCAATGCACAAACCATCTGCCTCCCCTACACCAAAAGTATTCTGTTTGTGGTTTTGACATCAGAGTTTAGAAAGCTTCTTTTTTATAAACCCCAAACTTCACTCCCGCCTTGTTCCTCCTCTGTCACAGACCAAAATTTACCCTTCGAACAGACCATGCCTTTCTCTTATAATGACCAAGAGATACAGCACTACTCAAAAAAAATCCTACCAGGTACCATCACATTAGTTCTGCCAATATTAATTGTTTAGTATAGGTACCCTTGTATAATTTTCTACTGATGTTTACAAGGATCTACCTTCACTGTTCCTCCTATTGTTGCAGTTCATGTTCCATGATAGACAAAAGGGTTCTGAAAAGATCTAAGGTCTCAGGAACTCAGGAAGGCATATGCTGAAGACATATGAACCTTTCAATGGTTAAGTGTGACTAATAAATCAAGGGATGAGGAATGAAGAGTAAAATCTGTGTAACAACACTAATCGTGGACATGAACTGGGCCAGGAGCCGACCACTGCTGCTTCTTGGCTGTGGGTGCTTAGAAGAAATAAGTCTTCACCTCGGACAGATGGCCAAGTAGCCTTGTGGCAGGGGCAGACTTCAGATAACATGGTGTTGGCAATTTATTTGACTAACACTAGTGTTGTCAACTGCACAGATGCAAATAATTACATAATCAGATATATTCCTGATCATTCTTCCTTCCTGGCAATTCAAAAGTAGGGGGAGTGTTACTGCCAGACAAAAATGGGTTTGCAGCAGTAAAGGGCTATTTAAAGAAAAGGAGAAGGGAAACAATCTTCAAATAACTTCCTCATCCACAAACTAAAAAATGCTTCTTTTGCCACTTTGAAATCTTTGGGGTGGGGATGGGGTGGGGTGGGGGCTAAGGAAGGATGTGAAAGAGTTTAGAGCTGTGAGGTTGCCGAACATCTTAGATCTCATTTGTGGAAGAAGCCCAGTTTTCTGGAAACACCTTGTTACAACCAAAAACAAAACTGCCTCCTCACTGGCTTATCAAGTTCACAGCAGGTCTTTTGGTACTGAGA
>NW_011484975.1:21718-22356 GCF_000754665.1 Bison bison bison | reverse complement strand
GTAATTCTGTTTTTCATTTTTTGAGGAGCTTCCATACTGTTTTACACGTGGCCCACACCAATTAATGTTTCTACCAATGATGTACAAGTATTCATTTTTCTCTACATCTTTGTCAGCTCTTGTTATTTCTTGTGTTTTTTTGATAATAGCCATTTTAACAGGTGTGACAGGATAACTCATTGTGAATTTGATTTGCACTTCCTTGATGAGTAGTGATATTAAAATATTTTCATGTATCTGTTTGCCATCTGTATGTCTTCTTTGGAAAAATATCTATTCAGATCCTCTGACCATTTTATAATTGGATTTTGTTTGTTTTTGCTATTAAGTGGTATGAGTTCATTATATATTTTGGATATTAACCTCTTATCAGATACATGAATTTCAAATATTTCCCCCCATTTGGTATGTTGCCTTTTCATTTTTTTGATGATTTCATTTGTTATGCAGAGGTATTTTAGTTTGATATCGCATTTGCTTCCTTTTTCTTTTGTTGCTTTTATTTTGATGTTAAATCCAAAAAAAAAAATAAAAAATCACAAAGACTGATGTCAAAGAGCTTACCACCTGTTTTTTTCTAGGAATTTTGCAGTTTCAGGTCTTGCATTCACGTTTTAAATTCATTTTTAAAATATATT
>NW_011484975.1:17096-17768 GCF_000754665.1 Bison bison bison | reverse complement strand
TGGTTTCATTGAGTTAGACAAGGCTGTGCTCCATGTGATCAGTTGGTTAGTTTTCTGTGATTGTGGTTTTCATTCTGTCTGCCTTCTGATCATACCTCCCTGCCAAGAGTCACCACAGGAAAAAGTGCATAGAACAAGAATATATGCATCCATGCATGCTGAAAGTGTCTTTATTTAACTCACATTATTATTGGTGATTTTTTAAAAATCGGTGGATAACTGCTTTGCAATATTGTATTTGTTTCTACTACACAAAATCATTAATCAGTCATAAGTATACATATATCTCCTCCCTCTTGAACCTCCTCCCACAGCCCCATCCCACTCCTTTAGGTCATCACAGAGCACCAGGATGAAATCCCTGTGTCATACAACTTCCAACTAGCTGTTTTACAAATGGAAATGTATATATTTCAATCCTACTTGCTCAGTTCATCTCACTCTCTCCTTAACCCACTGTGTTCACATGTCTTTTCTCTATGTAGGCATCTCTATTTCTGCCCTGCAAATATGCTCATCAGTACCATTTTTTAGATTCCATAGATATGCATTAATTTTTTATATCTGTTTTTATCTTTCTGACTTTATTCTGTATAACAGGCTTTAGGTTCATCTACCTCTGTTCAATTGACTTAAACCCATTCCTTTTTGTATCTGAGTAATATTCCATTG
>NW_011484975.1:16120-16996 GCF_000754665.1 Bison bison bison | reverse complement strand
AAAAGAATACAATCAATCAGATTTCAGTATTGACCAGCTGGTTATGCCATGTGTAAAGTCATCTCCTGTGTTGTTGGAAGAGGGTATTTTTTATGACCAGTGCATTCTCTTGGCAAAATTTTGTTAGCCTTTGCCTGGCTTAATTCTGTACTCCAAGGCCAAATTTGCCTGTTACTCCAGGTATCTCTTGACTTCCTACTTTTGCATTCCAGTCCCCTGTGATGAAAAGTGCATCTCATTTTGTGTTAATTCTAGAAGGTCTTGTAGGTCATTATAGAACAGCTCAACTTCAACTCCTTCATCATTAGTGATTGGGGCATAGACTTGGATTGCTGTGATATTGAATGGTTTGCCTTGGAAATGAACAGAGATCATTCTGCCATTTTGAGATTTTACCACACTGCTGCATTTCAGACTCTTGTTGACTATGAGGACTACTCCATTTCTTCTAAGGGATTTCTGCCCACAGTAGTAGATATAATGGTCATCTGAGTTAAATTCACCCATTCCAGTCCATTTTAGTTCAGTGATTCCTAAAATGTCGATGTTCACTCTTGCCATCTCCTATTTGATCAGTTTCATTTACCTTGATTCATGGACCTAAGATTCCAGGTTCCTATGCAACATTGTTCTTCACAACCTTGGACTTTACTTCTTTCACTAGTCACATTCACGACTGGGCATTGTTTTCACTTTGGGTCTATCTCTTCATTCTCTCTGGAGTTATTTCTCCACTGATCTCCAGTAGCATATTGGTCACCCACTGACTTGGGGAGTTCATTTTTCAGTGTCCTATCTTTTTGCCTTTTCATACTGTTCATGGGGTTCTCAAGGCAAGAATACTGACGTGGTTTTCCATTCTTGTCTCCAGTGGAC
>NW_011484975.1:10246-14320 GCF_000754665.1 Bison bison bison | reverse complement strand
TCCATACAAGTGGTAAAAAAAAAAAAAAAAAATTACTAGTTCTGTGAAAAGTCCCATCAGAATTTGGTAGGGATTGCATTGAATCTGTAGACTGCTTGGGCTAGCATGATCACTTTCATGATGTTAATTCTTCCAATCCAAGAACGTGGTATATCTCTCCGTCTCTTTGTGTCATCTTTGATGTCTTTCATCAATGCCTTATAATTTTATGCATATAAGTGTTTTGTCTCCTTACATAAGTTTATTCCTAGATATTTTATTATTTGTGTTGCAATGGTGATGGGATTGTTTCCTTAATTTCTCTTTCTGATTTTTCATTGTTAGTGTATAGGAATGCGAGGGATTTCTGTGTATAAATTTTGTATCCTGCAAGTTTAATAAATTCATTCATTAGTTCTAGTAATTTTCTGGTGGCATCTTGAGGGTTTTCTGTGTATAGTAAATAACATGCCATCCACAAACAGTGAGAGTTTTATTTATTCTTTTCCAATCTGGATTCCTTTTATTTCCTTACTTCCAAAACCATGTTAAATAATAGGGGTGAGAGTGGGCACCCTTGTATTGTTTTAGATCTTAGAGGGGATACTTTTGGTTTTTTAACATGGAGGATAGTGTTTGCTGTGGTTTTGTCATATATAGCCTTTTTATGTTGATGTAGGTTACTTCTATGTCTGTTTTCTGGAGGGTGCTTTTCATAAATATTGTTGAGTTTTGTCAGAAGCTTTTTCAGCATCTATTGAGATGATCATATAGTGTTTATCTTTCACTATGCTAATATGGTGTATCAGATTGATTGATTTGTATTTGTAGAATCCTTACATCCCTCGAATAAACCCCAGTTGATCATGGTGTATGATCCCTTTAATGTGTTGTTGGAGTCTCTTTGCTAGTATTCTATGGGAGATTTTTGCACTAATGTTCATCAGTGATATCAGCTTGTAATTTTCTCTTTTTGGGGTGATATCTTAGTCTGGTTTTTGGTATCAGGTGGCCTTGTGTAATGAGTTTGGGAGTTTTCCTCCCTCTGTGATTTTTGGAAGGTTTTGAGAAGGGTAGGTATTAGCTCTCCACTAAATGTTTGATAGAATTATCCTGTGAAGCCATCTGGCCCTTGGCTTTTTTGTTGTTGTTGTTGGAAGACTTTTGATCACAGTTTCTATTCCAGTGCTTGTGTTAATTCTGTACATAATTTCTATTTCTTTTCGGTTCAGTCTTGGTAGGTTGTAATTTTCTAGGAATTTGTCCCTATCTTCCAGGTTCTCCATTTTATTGCATTTGGTTGCTTGTAGGAGTCTCTTTTGATCCTTTGTATTTCTGCATTTTTTTCCTGTAACTTCTTTTTCACTTCTAAATGTACTCATTTTAGTCTTCTCTCCTTTGTTCTTGATGAGTGGCTAATGATTTCTCAATTTTTTTTAACCTTCTTAAAGAACCAGCTTTTAGTTTTATTGATCTTTGTTATTGTTTTATTTCTTTTTCATTTATTTGTGCTCTGATCTTTCTTTCTTTCTTTTTACTAACTTTTGGATTTTTTTTTTTTTTTTGGTTCTTTTTCTACTTCCTTTAAGTGTAAGTTTAAGTTGTGTATTTGATGTTCTTCTCATTTTGTAAAGTAGGATTGTATTGCTATAAATTGTTTGTTAAAACCACTTTTTCCAAATCCCATGGGTTTGAGGTCATTGTATTTTCATTGTCATTTTTTTTTCTAAGTATATTTAATTTCCTCTTTGTTTTATTAGTGAATTCTTGGTTATATAAAAGTGTATTGTTTAGTCACCATATATTTATGATTTTTACAGTTTTGTTCCTGCAAATTATATCTAATCTCTTAGCACTGTGGTCAGAAAAGATGCTTGATATGAATACAATTTTCTTAAATTTACCAAGGCTTGATTTGTGACCCCAAATATGATCTATTTTAGAGAATGTTCCATGTACACTGAGAAAAACTTGTATTCTGCTCTTTTGGATGGAAGTTCCTATAGATATCATTTAGGTCCATTTGGTTTAAGATGTCATTTAAGGCTTGTGTTTACTTATTAATTTTCTGTCTGGATAATCTGGTATAAGTGGGATGTTACAGTCCCCTACTATTATTACTGTCCCCCTATTGTTACTGTCAGTCTCCCCTGTTATGTCTGTTAGTGCTTGCTTTATGTATTGAAGTACTTCTATGTTAGGTTCATAATAATTTACAGTTGTTATGTCTTCTTCTTGAATTCATCCCTTGATCATTATATAGTATCCTTTATTGTCTCTTACAATATAATCTTTAAAGTCTATTTTGTCTGATAGGAGAGTTACCACTCTGGATTTCTGTTGATTTCCATTTGCCTAGAAATTATCTTTCCATTCTTGCACATTTACTCTGTATGTCTCCCTATGTCTGAAGTGGGTCTATGGTAGGCAGCATATATACAATTTTTTTTAAAATCTGTTCAGCTAGTCTGTGTCCTTCAGTAGAAGAATTTAATCCATTTACATTTAAAGTAATTATTGATATAAATTCCAAATTGTCATTTTCTTAATGTTTTGAGTTTGTTTTGTAGGTCTTTTCCTTCTCTTGTGTTTCATCCCTAGATAAGCCCCTTTAGTATTTACTGTAAAGCTGATTTCAGTTCAGTTCAGTTCAGTTCAGCCACTCAGTCATGTCCGACTCTTTGTGACCCCATGAATCGCAGCACACCAGGCCTCCCTGTCCATCACCAACTCCCAGAGTTCACTCAGACTCACTTCCATCGAGTTAATGATGCCATCCAGCCATCTCATCCTCTGTCGTCCCCTTCTCCTCCTGCCCCCAATCCCAAGCTGATTTAGTGGTGTTGAATTATCTTAACTTTTGCTTGTCTGGAAAGCTTTTGATTTCTCCAGTGATTTAGAATGAGATCCTTTCTGGGTGGGGTAATCTTAATTGTAAATTTTCACTATCACTACTCTGACTATATACTGCCACTCTTTTCTGGCCTGCAGAATTTCTGCTGAAAGATCAGTTGTTAACCCTATGGGGATTCCCTTGTATGTTACTTTTTGCTTTTCCCTTGCTATTTTTAATATTTTTTCGTTGTATTTAATTTTTGTTGATTTGATTAATATGTGAGTCAGCATGTTTCTCTTTGTGTTTATTCTGTATGGGCTCTCTGCCCTTCTTGGACTTGACTGACTATTTTATTCCTCATTTTAGGGAAGTTTTGACTATAATCTCTTCATATGTTTTCTCAAAACTTTTCTTTTCTTCTCTGGTACTTGTACAATTCCAATGTTGCCATGTTTAATATTGTCCCAGAGGTCTCTGAGTTGCTCCTCAGTTCTTTTCATTTTTTTTACTTTATTCTGCTCTTCAGCAGTTATTTCCAACATTCTGTCTTCCAGCTCATTTATTTATTCTACTGCTCAGTTATTCTGCTACTGATTCCTTCTAGAGTATTTTTAGTTTCAGAAATTGTATTGTTCATCACTGTTTGTTTATACTTAATTTCTTCTAGGTCCTTGTTAAATGTATTAAATGATTATTGCATGTCTTCCATTGTATTTTTGAGATTTTGGATCATCTTTTCTATCATTACTCTGAATTCTTTTTGGGTACTTTGCTTATCTCCTCTTTGTTAATTTGGTCTTGTGTGTTTTTACCTTGTTCCTTCATCTGCCTGATATTTCTCTGCCCTTTCATTTTCTCTGATTTATTGTGTTTGAGGTCTCCTCTCCCCAGGCTATAGGGTTGTATTCCTTCTTGATTCTTATCTCTGCCCCTGATTGGTGAGGTTGTTTCTTGTGTATGTTTTGTGTTAGGAGGGATTTTGCCTGCATTCTGGTTGGAGGTGAGTGTTTCCCTCTGATGTGCAGGGCCATGTGAGATGATGTTTTTTAGGGTGTCTGTGGGCAGCCTGTCTGTTGATGATTGGGTTTGTGTTCCTGTATTCCCTTTGTCTGGGTGAGGCATCCAGTACTTGGTGCTGCAGGCAGTTGGGTGGAGCCAGGTCTTGAATTCCAGTGCAGATCTTCATGATAGTTCTCCCTGGGGTCGGAGTTTTCTGGAAGTTAATGTCCCGGATTCTTTGTTCCTGCCCCAGAGGCTCA
>NW_011484975.1:8045-9417 GCF_000754665.1 Bison bison bison | reverse complement strand
AAAGAAAAATAATCGAGATTGGAAGAAAAGAAGTAAAACTCTCACTATTTGCAGATGACATGATCCTCTACATAGAAAATCATAAAGATACCACCAGAAAACTACTAGAGCTAATAAATGAATGTAGTAAATTTTCATGATACAAAATGAATACACTGAAATCCCTTGCATCCTATACACTAATAATGAAGAATCAGAAAGACAAATTAAGAAAACAATCCCAGTCACCACTGCAACAAAAAGAATAAAATACTTAGGTATAAATTTGCCTAAAGAAACAAAAGACCTATATATAGACAACTGTAAAACACTGATGAAAGAAATAAAAAATGACACAAATAGATGGAGAAATATACCATGTTCTTGAACTGGAAGAATCAATATAGTGGAAATGAGTATACTACCCAAAGCAATGTATAGATTCAGTGCAATCACTATCAAACTACCAATGGTATGTTTCACAGAACTAGAACCAATAATTTCAAAATTTGTATGGAAACACAAAAGACCTCGAATAGCCAAAGTAATCTTGAAAAGAAGAATGGGACTGGAGGAATCAACCTTCCTGACTTAAGAATGTACTACAAAGCTATAGTCATCAAAAGAGCATGGTACTGGTACAAAGACATAAATATAGATCAACAGAAGAAAATAGAAAGCCCAGAGATAAGTCCACATACCTATGGACACCTTATCTTTGGCAAAGAAGGCAAAACTATATGCAGTGGAGAAAAGACAGTCTCTTCAACAAGTGGTGCTGGGAAAACTGGTCAACTACATGTAAAAGAATGGAACTAGAACACTTTATAACACCACACACACACACACACACACAAATTCAAAAAAGACCTAAATTTAAGACCAGAAACTACAAAACTCTTAGTGGAAAACATAGGCAGAACACTCTCCAACATAAATCACAGCAAGATCCTCTATAACACACCTCCTAGAGTAATGGAAATAAAACAAAAATAGACAAATGGGACCTGATTAAACTTAAAAGCCTTTGCACATGAAGGAAACTATAGACAAGGTCAAAAGACAGCCTTCATTATGGGAGAAAATAATAGGAAATGAAACGACTGACAAAGAATTAATCTCCAAAATATACAAGCAGCTCATGTAGCTTAATACCAGAAAAATGAACAACCCAATCAAAAAGTGTGTAAAAGACCTACACAGACATTTCTCCAGAGAAGACATAGAGATGGCTAATTAACATATGAAAAGATGCTCAACATCACTCATTATTAGAGAAATGCAAATCAAAACTATGAGGTATCATCTCACGGCAGTCAGAATGGCCATAATCAAGTGTCTACAAACAGTAAGTGCTGGAGAGGGTGTGGAGAATAGGGAACCCTCTTACACT
>NW_011484975.1:3697-7362 GCF_000754665.1 Bison bison bison | reverse complement strand
AGGACACCCAAAGCTGGTGCTGAGACAGCCCAGAAAGATGGAGTGGGGAGGGAGATGGGAGGGGGGATTCAGGTTGGAGGGACATGTGTTTACCCGTGGCCAATTCATGTTGATAAATGGCAAAAACCACTGCAATATTGTAAAGTAATTATCCTCCATTTAAATAAATTAATTAAAAGATTAAATAAAAGCAATGATTTGAAAACATCCCAAAAGACTAAATGTGTGCTGTGTGTGCTAAGTTGCTTCAATCAGGTCTGACTCTGTGACCCTATGAACTGTAGCCCACCAGGCTCCTCTCTCCATGGGATTCACCAGGTAAGAATACTGAAGTGAGTTGCCATGCTCTCCTCCAGGGGATCTTCTCCTCCAGGTGTTGAACCTATGTCTCTTGCATCTCCTGCATTGACAGGTGGGTTCTTTACCACTAGCACTACCTGGGAAGCCCAATAGCCTAAATATAGGAATAACGAAAACAACAGCCACAACAGAAAAAAAAAAAAAGAAGAAGAAGAAGAAAGAAGGAAAAAACACAAAGTAGAACTAAAAACAGAATAAATTGAAACATAGAAATGATAATAAATGTTTTCTTAGTGTCTCAGCTGTCAGCCTCCTTGCCCCTGCTGTGAGCCACAGCCCACCACTGCCTCCTTAGGAAGCCCTCCAATGCTGGTGTGGGTTGGTATCTGGGATTGATGTGGGGATAGCTCAGACTCTAATATGCCCCTACTCCAATGTGTGCTTGCCTTCAATGTCAATAGCTGCCAGATCTAGGGGTGTGTGTGTGTGTGTGTGTGTAGGAACACTCATGGTCCTTTCATATAGTCCATAGGCGGACAAAGTCTGCCTAGTTGATTGTTTGGATTTAATCTGCCACTTTTGAAGCTGATGGAAATGTTTTTGACCCTTCTTCTTAGTTGCTCCACCCCTCAAGCTCAATTGTGGTTTATCTCCACCTCTGTGTGTGGGGCATTCACAGAGGTCTGCTCCTGAGGCTGCCCTTTATGACTTGGGGGGAAGAGGGGACCCAAGTGAGGACCATGAGTGGAGGTGGTGTGGCTGCTTGGATTTGGGGGACCCAAGTGGCATCAGGTGTTCAGGGAAGCTGGTGGCCCTGGGCACAGGAGATATGACTGCATTAGTTTTTTCTAGCCTCTAGCAGATGGTGCTCAAAGAGGCATGTAGGTCCTTCACTATTGCTTGGTGCATCAGGTGCTCAAAGGGATGCCCTATCTGGCATCATTCTCTCTTGCTCATCTGTCATCACTGGTGTGTGGCAAGAGAGAGACTCTGCACATTACTCAGCAGTGAATCTCCCTGCTTCCATGGCTGTCTGGTTTTCCTCCAAAGGCATTCCGTGCTGTGGATTTCCCACCTATTGTTCCCTCAGGCCATCTCCCTGCAGCCAACCACAGTCCTAGCACCAGAATTGCTCTCCAGTCCCTATGCTCTAGCTCCCAGTCCCCACGTGCACCAGTGGCCATACAGCCCTATCTGGTGTGTGGGGGCCGTGGCAGATTGTCTGTGTTGTTCTTACTCTTCCAGATTGTCACAGATCAGCTGCTTTACCCTCTGACAGCATCAAATGCATCCCCTCTGTCCTAACCAATTTCCCTGGATGCAGGGATCTCTCCCATGGGTGCTGGTCTGGTCCTGCTTGCTCTCCTCTTCCTTCTCCCTTCTTTTTTTTTTTTTCCTACCTTGTTAAGCATCGATCCCTATATATTTTTTTTTTTTTTTTGGTGGTTAGGGATTTCTGCTAGTATTCTGTGAATGTTCTGTGAGAAAGAACTTTTGTATCTGTGGAAATATTATTGATGCATCAATGGAGAAAGATGTGCTTCATGTCGATCTACTCTTCTGCAATTTTGCCCCTGCCTTTAATTCATTTTGAGTTAATATTTGTGTATGGTATAACATAGGTGTCCAGTTTCATTCATTTGCATGTGGCTTTTCAGTTTTCCCAACACCATTTATTGAAGTGATTGTCCTTTCTCCAGTGTATATTCTTGGTTATTTTTGTTGAAAATTAATTGACTTTTTATACATGAGTTTATTTCTCGATTCTCTTCTGTGTTGCATTGAGCTATGTCTCTGTTTTTTTTCCCCATACCATACTATTTTTATTAATTACCTTTGTAATGTAGTTGGAAATCAGTGAGTGTGATGCCTCTTGCGTTGTATTTTCTCAAGATTGCTTTGTCTATTTGGGGTCTGACATTTCTTAATGAAACTGCTTCCATGCCTATTAGACCCCACTGTGTTAAATTCCTTGAGCAGTGGTTTTAGTCATGTTTACTCTTCTAATGCTTTTGGGTCCTGTAAGCAGTAAAATAAGATCTATCTCCTTCTACCAGTAGAGAAGTTCAGTGAGATCCAAAAGAGGTTGAAGAGACTTCCAAAGGACAGAAGATCCAACGAGTCCATCCTAAAGGAAATCAGTCCTGAATATTCATTGGAAAGACTGATGCTGAAGCCGAAACTCCAATACTTTGGCCACCTGATGTGAAGAACTGACTCATTTGAAAGGACCCTGATGCTTGGAAAGATTGAAGGTGTAGAAGGGGATGACAGAGGATGAGATGGTTGGATGGCATCACTGACTCAATGGACATGAGTTTGAGTAAACTCTGGGAATTGGTGATAGACAGGGAGGCCTGGTGTGTTGCAGTCCATGGGGTCACAAAGAGTCAGACACAACTGAATAACTGAACTGAAGAACAGAAAGATTCATCTGAGCCTGAAACAGTGGCCAGGTTTGAATAAACAAAAGACAATTGAGAGGGCACATCAAAAGGGGAGAATAGCATAGCTGAATGTGTGGAGGCAGGAATGAGCAAAATCTGAGAGTGACCAGTCTAGCTGAAGAAGAAATCTTGTCTGGGTAAGAGTGGGAGATATAGATGAAAGGTAATGTGGGACTGTTTTATAAAGGAGCTGGAATGCAAGGATAAGGAATTGGGATGTAGTTTTTCAGTCTGTCAGTCATGTCTGACTCTTTGCGACCCCATGGACTGCAGCATGCCAGGCTTCTCTGTCCTTCACCATCTCCCAGAGCTTTCTCAAACTCATGTCCATTGAGTCAGTGATGCCATGCCCTGATTGGGATGTATAAGGGCAAAGAAAACTGAGAGTCTCCAGGCACAGTCTCAAGCAAGGATCCAGGCTCCTGTCAGCAAATGTTAAGATGCCACAAGAGGGCTTCTTACTTAACCTTGGGGTCTTTATCATCCTTCTCCTGGCACATAGTAGACACTCAATAAGTGTATTTTTTCTCCCCTACTTTGTCTATAGAGCATATGATCAGGGTATGTAAGGTCAATTTTGTCCAGTTCCACAGGCCACTTCTCATGCAAATGCTAATCATTGAGAGCTGTGGAAGCAATTCCTTAAGGCCTTTCACATTTTCTTTCCTTGGAGACAGCCTGAGAGGCTCCCAAGACCTCCAGAAGGTCTACTGTATTTGATCATATTAACTTCAACACTAGGACAAGCCAAGGTCTTATTGATTTGTTGGTATATTAATTTTCTATTCAGTTCAGTTCAGTCACTCGGTCGTGTCTGACTCTTTGTGACCCCATAAATCACAGCACACCAGGCCTCACTGTCCATCACCAACTCCCAGAGTTCACTCAAACTCATGTCCATCAAGTCGGTGATGCCAT
>NW_011484975.1:0-346 GCF_000754665.1 Bison bison bison | reverse complement strand
TCCTGGTAGAGGTCTAGTCACTGTAGAGCTTTATTTCCAGCCTGATATGATTTTTGAGGTCTTGTAAGTGAGGTCATTAAAGCCAGCTTCACTTTATCACCAAGCTAATTTTAACTTTTGGTTTACTTAGTCCATGCTTTCTTTTCCAGCTGAGCTATTTCAAATCCTGAAAGATTATGCTGTTAAAGTGCTGCACTCAATGTGCCAGCAAATTTGGAAAACTCAGCAGTGGTCAGAGGACTGGAAAAGGTCAGTTTTCATTCCAATCCCAAGGAAGGGCAATGCCAAAGAATGTTCAAACTACTGCACAATTGCACTCATCTCACATGCTAGCAAAGGAATGCTC
>NW_011484974.1:14340-16424 GCF_000754665.1 Bison bison bison | reverse complement strand
GCAGACTCCGGGAGACAGTTAAGGACGGATAAGCCTGGTGTGCTGCAGTTTGTGGGGTCACGAACAGTCAGACACAACCGAATGACTGAGCATGAGCACAAGCACACAAGAGATTATTGAAAAATGATTTATCTTCTCATTCTCAATTGGTCTAGGGGCTTAATTTCTTTACTTCCACTGAAAGGAGAATCAAAACTTTATAATCTCAGGATTTTCAAATTGAAAGATTCTCAAAAACTATATAATCCAGCACTTCCATTTTACAATTTAGAAAACTGAAATCAACATCGGTTAAAAACTTCTTCAAAATGACATGCCTTACCATGGTTGTAGTCATCCCTTCAGCTATTACATTTAGTGAACACAGATTCTTGATGAAAACACAGTAGTGATGTGAAGCTTTTAATAAAATCAGTAATTGCATTAAAGGAGAGAAAAAAAAAAAACTATGTCTAAATGACACTAAAAAAATTACTGATTATAACTTTTCAAAATCACACAGCTACTAATTGGCATAACAGACACTCAAACAATGAAGCTAGTGATCTTAACCAAACTAAGATAGCTTTTATCCCTAATGCCGAAGTAAAGGTTTGGATATTAAGTATTTGGTGTTTAGTTACTATCAGTTCAGTTAAGTTTGGTTCAGTCACCCAGTCGTGTCCGACTCTTTGTGACCCCCATGAATTGCAGCACGCCAGGCCTCCCTGTCCATCACCAACTCCCGGACCTCACTCAGATTCACTATAGGCATAAGTAAATATCTACCAAACCAAAAATTAAACAGAATGAACATTATTTCCAGAGCTTTTGTGGAAGCAGCTAGAGGAAGAGGACAGAACTAAATTTAGTTTAAATATTTAACTTCTTCAAATTTTCTATTCAAACCTATACTCCCCTTAATAATTCTACTTTTCTTTTAATTTCTGCTAAGTAGTTTGAAAATTTATAGTGTTGTGAAAATTATCACTGATTTTTTTCTACCCCCCACTGAACTAAAATATTAGAAGGGTCTTGCTCTTCTTGACTGCAACAGAAACTCCTACAGTGAAGTGCTGGCTACTTCATTTCCCTTATTGAACAACAGAAGCTACAAAAGCAAAGGGGTCACACTATATGGATTAGGATGCTGAGCCCACATCAGGAAAAGTCAGTTAGGGGTTACAAGTAATAAGGGAAACCGTTGGTTGTGCTATAGTTTGTATGAATGTGAATATAAGCTCTGTAAATCTCAGGGGCTGATGTTTGGAACTGAAATAATTTCAAAGAACTTCTTTGTTTTAATTTACCAACTCATACAGAGAGAAATAAAAAGGTACATTCTCCTGGGGCCTAAAAGATACTGTAGGGAAGTATATCAGGCATTCTCATTTTCAGACTCCAGGGTAGGACTTATTAAACCCATGTCAGTAGAGCTTGGAGGTCTGAAAAAAAATAAATACTTAACTTACCATCCACTTAGGAGTAGTTCAGACTTTTGGAGAAGCTGACTCAGCATGTTTCAAAGTTAGATTCAAAAGTTGTTTTCAATCACCTGACTCTACCAAAAAAATAAAATGGAGCAAAGCAGGCTCAATAGACTAGCTAGCCTTAGAGGGAATCCTACTCCCTGAAAAGAATGGACTTGATTTTGGACATGTTTTCTGCCTAAATGATAGATCATTTCACATCACTCTCCATTGTAGCATTAGTGACATAAAATACAAAGATCAGTCAATTGTTTTCTTTTCACCTATTACTCTTGACCCTCTTTGAAGAAACATTCTTTGGGGCAAAATTATGAGATTTACTCTTCCTACTACCTCTCTAGAGCTTAAGAGAATATTGTTTTGGATTTTGTAGGATAGTCATAAATAGATAAATAATGCTCAGAATAGGTATATTCATAGCACCTGCTACAAATTATCTTCTATCATGGTAGTAAATGTGTCTTTGCACAAGTCTCAAAAGAAGAGGCAGACTGAGTTGCCCTTGACTGTTCATTGATAATCAACCCTTACACAGTAAGCTTCAAGAAACATTCTTTTGATAGATGGTGTTCCTATAAGAGTGGCTGCAAAATTGGAGGCAATATGTCTTCCTAC
>NW_011484974.1:12381-12487 GCF_000754665.1 Bison bison bison | reverse complement strand
CTTCCCAGGTAGCATTAGTGGTAAAGAACCCGCCTGCCAATGCAGGAGACATAAGAGATCCAGGTTCGATCCCTGGGTTGGGAAGATCCCCTGGAGTAGGAAATAG
>NW_011484974.1:11517-12281 GCF_000754665.1 Bison bison bison | reverse complement strand
CATTTAATTTTTATAACAATGTAAGGCATATTTTGTGATGTTAGCTTCATTTTACCAAACATTATCAGGTTCAATGAGGTTATCTGTTGTTCAAGGTCACAACTATTAAGTAGTAAAGTTTGGACAAGAATTTTTTTTTTTTCTTTCCAACTCCTAATCTTATGTTCTTTATGGCATACTATATAAAATTGCTAAAGTACTGCTTTTCCTCTAAGTCTCAAAATAAGATTAATTTACATGTTTTAATGTGTGCTGAACTAAACGTTGGTGACAAGATTTGAAACAATGCATAAGCGTGAAAAACAAAGAAAGTCCTATAAGTTTTTTAGCCTAAGTATAAAGAAAAACATCATAAGCCTCCCCCCTCCCTGCACCAAAGAAAGTTGCAAGACAAAATTTGATGGGTTGACTATATCAAGATTAAGGGTTTCTATGTAGTGAATTATTCCAGTCAACCTATTGATCGAAGTTATTTGCAATGTCTATAGCTGATCAGAGACTAATGTCTAAAATAAACAATTGAACCACATATGAAACAATGAGAAAAATAAATCAAAAATAAGCAAAGAACAAGAACAGACAGTTAGGAAAAGGAAACTTCAGTGATTAAGTATAGGAAAACTTGCTCAAAATCATCAGCAATCTGAGAAATGTACATTAAAACCATGCTATGCCACTTTATATTTGCAGAAAATTGAAACAATGTTACTTATTGGCAAAAATGGGGGAAATATACACTTTATTCACTATTAGTAGATGTAGAC
>NW_011484974.1:6980-11203 GCF_000754665.1 Bison bison bison | reverse complement strand
CGACTTAGCAACTATACCACCATCACCACCTGATTCAGAAGCAGAATTTCCCCAGAGCCTGAGGGGCTAAAAGGGCTTTTCTGGTGGCTCAGATGGTAAAGAATCTGGCTGCAATGCAGGAGACCTGGGTTCCATCCAAGGAATGGGAGTCCACTCCAGTATTCTTGCCTAAAGAATGGCATGGACAGAGGAGCCTGGTAGGCTACAGTCCATAGTGTCGTAAAAAGTCAGACACAACTGAAGCAACTTAGCATGCATACAGGCATGTAAATAAACTTCTGTAGCCATTCTGGACGCAGTGTGGTAGAACTGGCCAAATTAACTACACACATAAACTATGTCCTAGTAACCTTTCTACTGGATCTATAATCCAGGAAAATTCTCACATAGTATTGATACCATAGGAGAATATATAAAATAATGTTTATTGGAGCCTTGCTTGAAATCTAGAAGTCTATCCCTAGAAATTTCTCAATAGAAAGTAAAACGTGATGGATGTCACTTCTGGCTTTTGCTCAGAAATATAGAGAGCTCCATGTATAGGATTTCCCGGTGGCTCAGACAGTAAAGTTTGCCTGTAAGGTGGGAGACCTGAGTTCCAACCCTGGGTAGGGAAGATCCCCTGGGGAAGGAAACGGCAACTCACTCCAGTATTCTTGCTGGAAAATCCCATGGACAGAGGAACCTGGGGGGCTACAGTCTATGGGGTTGGAAAGAGTCAGATATGACTGAGAGACTTCACTTTCATAGAGAGCTGAAAAGAACATCTTTCTCATCCTTACGAAAAGAAAATCATGAAGAAAATGAAAATCAGGAACTTTCCTGATCCTAACCCTAGAGCCAATAGCCAAACATCCTAAAATCTAATGAGAGACTGACACCTACAGCAAGAAACCAGATCCTAGCATTGACTTACTTGGAGAGGATATCATTGTTTACCATATAAGACAGTAAGAAGATCCAGGTAAAAATATTAACAAGTTGATAAAGGCTGAGAGCATGGGCTAGGGTGACAGTGTGAAGAGTTTGGGAGTGGCAAATATATCCTGGTTAGTACTCTCTGGGAAACTTTTAGAACTCCATGAACCCCATCAGGTTCTCACTAGGAAGGTGAGAGAATCTTGATAAAATCTCCTTCATCGTGCTGGCTAGGGGAAGGGAAAAGTAGCCTTGGGCAAAATTCCACCCAGATCCATCTCCTCAAACTCTCCTACAGAAGAAAACCCTTAATATTCAAGGAAGAATAACAAAAATTGTACCCTTATGACTTCAGAACAAGGAATATTATCAAATATAAACAGGGATATTAGATAATGATGGAAGAGTCAATTCACCAAGAAGATATAACAATCCTAAATATTATGCCTCAAACAAGAGAACCTCAGAATATATGAAGCAAAAACTTATGGAACTGAAAAGAGAGAAAGGCAAATCCATAACTAAAATTGGACACTTCAACATTCCTTTCTAAGATATTAATAGAATAAGTAGGTAAAACACAGTAAGAATATAGATGATGTGAACTACACTATCTTTGATATTTATACAACACTATACCCAAAAACAGCCAACTACACTTTCTTCTCAAATGCACATAGAATGCTCACACAGATAAACCATATTCTGCACCGTAAAAGAAACTTTAAAAAGAATATTCCAGAACCACAATTGAGCTAAAATCAATAACAGAAAGTTATCTATAAAGTAACCACATATTTGGAAATTAGTTTACTTCCAAATAATCCATATATCAAAAAGGAAGACTTGGGGGATTAAAATTATTTTTAACTAAAAGAGAATAAAATAGAGCATATCAAAATTTGATGAATGCACTAAAGCAGTGCCTGGGGAAAATTTAAAACAGTTAATATTGTATTAAAAAAGAAAAAATAAAATGAAATCAGTAGCCATCTAAATAGAGAAGATGGCAAAATTAAACTAAAAATGAACAGAACAAAATTAAAATAAAGGCTAGAGCATAAATCAAATGAAAACAGAAAGATTAGAAGGAAATTTAATGAACACAAAAGACGTTTCTTTGGAAAGATCAGTAAAATTGATAAATCTCTCTAACCATAGTGACTAAGATAAAAAGACAGAAGACACAACTGCCACTATCATTAATAAAAGAATGGATTACACCTTTGATCCCACAGACATTAAAGGAATGTCTTTTAAAGGAATGTCCCTTAAAGACATTTAAGGGAATACTATGAGCAAGTTTATAATAATAAATTTGATAACCCAGATGAAAGGGACAAATTCCTCTAAGTATACTATGGCTAATAGAATAATGGTCTCACAAAAAAATGTCCATGTCATAATCCCAATAACTCATGTATATGTTACATTACTTGGCAAAAACACTTTGAAGATGTAACATGTTTTGAAATCAGGAAATGTGATGCCTCCATTTTTCTTTCCTTCTCAAAATCTTTTTAGATAATTCATAGTCTTTTGTGATTCTATACGAACTTTAGAATTGTCTTTCCTATTTTTGTAAAAATTGCCAATGGGATTTTGATAGGGATTGGATTAAATCTGCAGATTATTTATTATAAATGTTTTAATAATATTAACTCTTCCAATCCTTGAACACTGGAAGTTTTTCAATTTGTTTGTGTCTTGTTTCATTTATTTCACCAATATTTTATAGCTTTTAGTATACAAGTCTTTTACCTCCCTAGTTGTTTCTCCCTAAGTATTTTATTCTTTCTGGATGCTATTGTAAGTGACACTTTCTTAATTTCCTTTTCAGATAGTTAATTGTTAGGATATATAAATGCAGCCAATTTTTATTTGTTGATTTTATACACTTCAACTTTACTGAATTTGGTTTTTAGTTCTAACAATATTTTTTTAGTGGGGTGGAGTCATTAGAATTTTGAGGAATTTCTATATTTGCTGCACTTTTTTTCATTTCCTTTTACAGCATCATCTGCAAACAAGACATATTTTACTTCTTTTCTGATGTGGATGTCTTTTTTTCTTGTTCTTACCAAATTGCTCTGGCTAGGACTTCCAGTATTGTGCTGCATAGAAGTGTTGTGAATGAGCATAATTGCTTTGTTACTGATCTTAGAAGGAAATAATACACACTGGGGAAAATGTAGTCTCTTCAGCAAATGGAAAAACTGGCTATCAGCATACAGAAAAAAATAAAATTGAAACCTTATCTTATGCCATACACAAAAAATCAACTCAATAATGTATTAAAGATTTACACATAAGACCAGAAATTATAAAATTCCTAGAAGAAAACATAGAGAAGAATCCCGACACTGGTCCAAAAGTACAAACAGCAAAAATAAATATAGGTAAGTGAGACTACATCAAACTAAAGGCTTCTGCATAGCAAAGGAAACAATCAGCAGAGTGAAAGGGCAACCTACAGAATGGACACAATATTTGCAAACTGTATATCTGATAGGTTAATCTACAAAATATATAAGAAACTTCTGTAATACAACTATAAGGGAAAATGTAATTAAAAATTGGCTAAAAACTTGAGTAGATGTTTCTCAAAAACACTTGAAGTGGGTGACAGTAATATGAAAAACTACTCAATGTTACTATTCACCAGAAAAATGTGAATCAAAACCACAGTGAGATATCACCTCACTCCCGTCAGAATGTCTATTATTTAAAAAAAAAAAAAAAAGGCAAGGAAAAGCACTGATGAAGATATGGGAAATTGAAAAACTTGCCCTCTGTTGGTGGGAATGCAAAACGGTGATGCACCATATATCCAAAAGAATTGAAATCAGGATAACAAAGATATATTAGCAAATCCAAGATCATTGCAACAGTATTTTTAATTGCCAAGATATGGAAACTACCTAAATGTCCATTGAAAGGTAAATGGATAAAATAACTACAATGGAATACAATTCATCCTTAAAAAAACAACAAAACATGCAATATGCTGCAACATGGATGAACCTTGAGGACATTATGCTAGGTTAATTCATCTATTCACACAGAATGAATATTACATGATTTCAATTATATGAAGTACCTAAAATAGTGAAATACCTAGAATTAAAAAATAAAAAAGAGGTTGACAGGGACCTCAAGGAGGGGCAAATTGGGATTTTTTAATCAATACACATAAAATTTCAGTTAAGCAAGATGAATAAGCTCTAGAGATCTGTGGTACATTGTACCTATAGTCAACAATAACATAGTTTACATTTAAAAACATTTTATGAGGTAGGTCTCAT
>NW_011484974.1:4278-6672 GCF_000754665.1 Bison bison bison | reverse complement strand
GCTCAAATTCATGTCCATTGAGTCAGTGATGTCATTCCAACCATTACCACCTAAAAAACAATGTTAAAACTAATATATTAAGCAGAGATGTAGGGTCAAAAAACAAAAAATCTGTTGCATTTCTCATAATAGCAATGGATGTCAAGAGTTAGCTATGCAGTTCCATAGCATCACTGCCTTGGCATTAATATTTTTTTGCCAAGCAGTCTGTAATGACTTTAAAAAATGCTAGCCTTCTTATCTCTAGAGCATACCCCTAGGGTATGCACTAGACTAGACAATAGTCCATAGAGCCATAAGCAAATGTAAGTTTTTAATATGACTTCTCAAGCACCCTTATGATCTAGTTTTCCCTAACTCCCTGTGCCTTACTCTTGTTCACCCCTTAGATAAGATCTCCATGAGACTTAAGAAAACCCCACTTGCTTGGTTTGAATTGACTTATTCAGCCCTAGCTAGAAACCCTAAAGCACTCAACCTATTCATGCTAATAAAGACATATGCCCCAAGTCCCATTTTTCTCTTCACTCTGTCTTGATCTTCCTGGGTGGTCCCTTGAGGCAAGCCAAGTACTTTCTCCAAGACCTGTGAATAATAAACTTTCTATTTTGATTTCTTTTGTGGTCTGTTATTGAATCGATTTACCATCTGGTACCCTGTGCTTCACTTAATATATATTTATTTCATAGATTCATAATAATTGACTCACAAACAGGATGGTAGAGTTGTTCTCATAATCTACCTTGGTTGAATGACTTATCGCTGCAAATGGGTGACTAATTGGCTCTCCCCAGGTGAGTAATTCTATCTGGGGTAGGTCCACCACTTGATGGCATTCATTTGTACTGCTTTGCACTGCAGCATACTGCCTAAGCAGAACACTATCAAAACTTTACATCCAAAAGTGTAATCTACAGAAAGAAAAGAATTGGCTTCCTGAACTTCAGAGCACTGCTTATCAGAGATGGTTTGAGGTTCCACAGATGTGTTTTCCACCTGCTAACACCCCACAGAAGGTAAATTCCCCTTAACCGGTGTTTGACATTGGGTGCATTTTTTTGACTCTAAGTGTGTTGGTTGTTAGCTGAATTGGCTAACGTTATTCGAAATCCTGTTTCATAGGATCTTGTTAATAACTTAGTTAATTAATCTTAATTAACTGAGACATGGGAATGGCAACTTCCTACCCACTAGTGGGCACTACTGGATAAAGATGGCAGGAAGTGCCCTTACAAGAAAGAGAGGGAAACTACTTTTCCCTGACCACTGGTTTTACAGGGTAGCACTGTGAACTCCAAGTCCTAATCAGTAAAATAGGGATACTGTCACTGGGGAAGATATGGTTTCTTGCAAAGGCAAGTACAGACAGGGCCTGCAGTTACTTTCTTGCCCATGTACCTTACTGCTATTACACCTTGTTTCTCAACATTATAGGATATCATAGGTCTCATCCATGGCACATTGTGGCACAAGATCTAAATGGTCCAATATAAACAGCCTGAGCACCTAGTGCTGCTGCTGCTGCTAAGTTGCTTCAGTCGTGTCTGACTCTGTGCAACCCCACTAGACTGCAGCCCACCAGGCTCCCCGTCCCTGGGATTCTCCAGGCATAAACACTGGAGTGGGTTGCCATTTCCTTCTCCAATGCATGAAAGTGAAAAGTGAAAGTGAAGTCGCTCAGTCATGTCCGACTCTTCGCAACCCCATGGACTACAGCCTACCAGGCTCCTCTGCCCACGAGATTTTCCAGGCAAGAGTACTGGAGTGGTTTGCCATTGCCTTCTCCATGAGCACCTAGTGCTAGTGAAACCTAAAATGACAGAGGAAGTTATCAAGCCCCTCACAAAATGTGAAATACTCATAGAAGTAGCCTAGGTGCCAAAGCCCTGTTCCTGTGCTCTTGGGTTCAAGACCCAGGCCAATGAACCTGCCACCATTGTCTTGGTAGGGGCTATCCCCAATCATAAAGAGATTGATTGGGAAACTCTGGAGAAGGACATGGCCACCTATGAGTACAAGCATTGGAGATATCCACCACATATCTTTCTGGTAACCATAAGGTCAAATCAATAAGAAATCATAGAGAATTAAAGACTGAAACTCCAAATTTTACATGTCTTGAACTTTAAAATATTTTAAAAGACTGTATACAGCAAGAGAGAGAAAAAGGAACTGTCTGTTGAGTTACTACTCATAGCCACAGAAATCAGGCAACAAGACAGTACTTCAAAAGGCCCCCCAAATGCACAGACCTTTAAAAAAAGAGCCTGTAGACCAATTCTGTAGAGACATGGGTGATGCCAATTCCCTACCCATGAAGGGCTGTCCCAGGACCAATACCATTAGGTCAACTAGACTTACAGCAAAGGCTACCACTGCAGACAATCTCTACAC
>NW_011484974.1:2446-2546 GCF_000754665.1 Bison bison bison | reverse complement strand
AAAACCTGTGTGCAACAGGACCCAGAAGAAAGGAGCAGTGACCCCACAGGAGACTGACCCAGACTAGCCAGTGAATGTCCAGGAGACGTGTATCGGTGGT
>NW_011484974.1:0-1198 GCF_000754665.1 Bison bison bison | reverse complement strand
AATAGAGAGGTGACTTTAATTCTCATGTCTCAAGAACTGTGCCTTGAGGCATGTGTTTCATGTCTCAAGAACCTGGTGGTTCAGATGGTGAAGGGTCTGCCTGCTATGTGGCAGATACAAGTTTGACCCCTGGGTCAGGAAGATACCCTGGAGAAGGGAATGGCAACCCATTACAGTATTCTTGCCTGAAGAATTCTGTAGACAGAGATCTTAGAGGGCTACAGTCCATGGGATTGCATAGAGTTAGACATGTCTGAGCAACTAACACTTTCACTTTCAAGAACTGTGCCCCATCTCCATGAGGAGTCTAAGGGCTTATGTAAGATTACTCGCAGTCAGGTGTCAGTGATGAGGAACAAGGGTGTTAAGATCTTGATTTCTTCCTCCTGTATTGTTTTAAAGTCAGTCATAGACTGGAAAAACAGGTTTGAAGTGTAGCTCCTGAAGAGTTAGGGGGCAGAAAAGCAAACTTTGTTACAGACATGCAGAGTTAGGAGCAGTTAAAGTAAAAAAAACTAGGAATGTTCAGGCCTGCTCACTGTTCTCTTTATCTTCTTTATTCTCAGGAAAGGAAAAGAAAAAAAAAAATCATTCCTCTTTTTTTTTTTCCCTGTTCACTGCAACAAATTCCCCCTGTCAGTTTAACTCCTCCATGTCAATGGAGGAAGGGAAACAGGTGTCGTTCTCTTCTGGCTGAGGACAAAACTCCAGTTTTGCTCTTTGACAATCACCAGCTGTTCATTCCAGGAGTTTATCTATCTCCTACTTCAAATTTTCATTGAGAGATGTGACCCCCCAAAAAATCTTTCTTGGGGTGGTGAATAATGGATGGTCAGTCTTCTTTAACTTCTTCAATGCTGACACGGGACTCATAGACCCTACCTAGTTGGAGTCACAGAGCCCTCACCCTGTTTTATTAAGAGGCCTCAGGATGACTTCTGTGGTTATTCCCACAGGATCTGTTCAGAGGACTGACTATAATCTCTTTGGGAATGTGGGTTTTCTCTCTGTGTCATCATTTTCATGATTTAAATCTGTTCTCATTTGGAGGAGACAAAATTTAACAGGTAGGTTAAAAAAATCAGACCATAGATCAGTAAAAGAGTTATTGAAACTAGGGGTCAAAGAAGGAGTAAGAACCAAGTTATATTTGATGACACTTTTGATTGTGGTACAGATAGGGTCAGTGCTTGGGTCG
>NW_011484973.1:44533-45254 GCF_000754665.1 Bison bison bison | reverse complement strand
TCTTAGTTCTCATAGTCCATAGTTCTTTTGGCACTCTGTCTACCATATCTAATCCCTTGGATCTATTCGTCACCTCCACTGTATAATCAGAAGGGATTTGATTTAGGTCATACCAGAATGGGCTAGTGAGTTTCCCTACTTCCTTCAATTTAAGCCTGAATTTTGCAATAAGGACCTGAGCCACAGTCAGCTCCAGGTTTTATTTTTGCTGACTGTATAGAGCTTCTCTGTCTCCAGCTGCAAAGAACATAATCAAGCTGATTTTGGTATTGACCATCTGGTGATGTCCATGTGTACAGTCATCTCTTGATTTATTGGAAAATGTTCTTTGCTATGAACAGCGTCTTCTCTTGATAAAATTCTGTTAGCCTTTGCCCTGCTTTATTTTGTACTCTAAGGCCAAACTTGGCTGTTATTCTGGGTATCTCTTGACTTCCTACTTTGGATTCCAGTCTCCTATGATGAAAAGGACAACCCTCCCTTTATTTTGATGTTAGTTCTAGAAGGTCTTGTAGGTCTTCATAGAACTGGTCAACCTTGGCTTCTTCAGCGTCAGTGGTTGGGGCATAGACTTGCATTACTGTGATGTTGAATGGTTTGTCTTGGAAGGGAACCCAGATCATTCTGCCATTTTTGCAATTGCACCCAAGTTCTGCATTTTGGACTCTTTTGTTGACTATGAGGGCTACTCCATTTCTTCTAAGGGATTCTTGCCCACAGT
>NW_011484973.1:39078-40639 GCF_000754665.1 Bison bison bison | reverse complement strand
TCTTGCCTGGAGAATTCCAGGGACGGAGGAGCCTGGTGGGCTGCCGTCTATGGGGCCGCACAGAGCCAGACATGACTGAAGCGACTTAGCAGCAGCATTATAGAGATTAGCAGAGTGGATTTCTTAGCACCATGCTCTAATCAACTGAGCTAACCAGCTAGCAGATTAGAGTTATTTTTTAAATGACACAACTCATCTCAAATATATAATGATAGGTAGGTTGAAAGTAAAAGGATGGGAAACAGTATATCAGTAGATGTCAGTCCAAGTAAAATTATCAAAAGAGAAAAAGACAAAACATAATGATAAAAGGGTTAGTCTACCAAGAAGATATAGCAATCCTAAACTGTTGAAGCAAAAGCTGAGAAAGTAAAAGGGAAATAAATATTATAGTTGCAAACTCCAACACTGTATCTCAAAAACTGATAGGAAAAACTAAACAGAAAAATCAGTAAGGACATAGAAGAATTAAAAATGCCATCAACCAGTAAGATCTAATCAACTTTTAAAAGCACTCTACATCACAACAGCAGAATACACATTCTTTTCAAGCACTCATGGAACATATACCAAAATAGACAATATTCAAGCCATAAAACCAACTTCAACAAATTTAAAATAATTGAAATCATACATAATGTGTTTTCCCAGTGTAATGGAATCAAAGTAGAAATCATAATCAGAAAGACAACAGGAAAATCTCTAAACAAGTAGAAATTAAACAACAAACTTCTTAACCATGCATAGATCAAAGAGGAAGTCTCAAAGAGAATTTAAAAAAATACAGACAACTGAATGAAAGTTAAAATAAAACACATCAAAATACATGGGACAGAGCTGAAGCAGTATTGAGAGGGAAGTTTATAGCACTTATTGCTTATCTTATAAATTAGGAATGGTCTCAAATCAATAATCTAAGTTCCTACCTCAAGAAACTAGAAAGAGAAGTGTGAAATAAACTCAAAGAAAGCAGAAGGAAGGAAAGAAAACACAGAAATCAATAAAATTGAAAAATAGGAAAACAATAGATAAAATCAATAAAACAGAAAGCTCTTTGAACACATCAATAATATTTATAAACTTCTAGTAAGATTGAATACAAAGAGAGACAATCTAAATCACCAATATCTGAAATGAAACAGGATATTACAGACCACACAGCTGTTAAAAAGGTAATAATGGAATACTTGAACAACTTTCCACTTATAATGTCAATAACTCCTCAAACCCCACAAGAACTCAATCAAGAATTCAATCAAAACAAAACAAAAAAATAGAATTCAATCAAAAGGAAATATACTACTTGAATAATACTATTAAAGAAATTGAATTTGTAATTTAAACACTCCTCTAAAAGAAAATTCTACATGGATTCATTGGAAAATTTTGCCCAACACCCAAACAAGAATTAACAGCAATTTTACACATTCTCTTCCAGAAAACTTAAGATGAAAACCACTCCCCAACTGATTTTAAGAGGCCAGCATTACCCTGATAATAAAACCAAAGACAATAACCAAAAATGAAAGCTATATACCAGTTTCCCTTATGAATATAGATG
>NW_011484973.1:35266-36109 GCF_000754665.1 Bison bison bison | reverse complement strand
GAGACAGGAATACTGGAGTGGGTTGCCATGACTTCCTCCAGGGGATCTTCCAGACCCAGGAATCTAACCAGGGTCTCCTGCATCGCAGGCAGATTCTTTACCAACTGACCTACCAGGGAAGCCTTTATCCCCCTAGTGTCTCACAATGGACAGGTCCCATCTCATTCTAGAACAACTGTATCTGTCCCCTGCCCATCTCTCTCACACACACCTAGGTTTTTTGTTTTTGTTTTTTTTTTTTGAGCATCCAAAGAATACTGGGCAGATGCATTCTTCTTTATTGAAGTTGTTTTCCAGGCCACAGCTCAACATTTTATAAATGTCGCAAAATTAAATGTACAGATTTCACAGTCATTGGAGGTTGGCTCAGCCACCTCTCCCATGCTATTAATAACTCAATGGAATGTCTCCCCCATTAAAATACTAGGGAATTTACCTATGTGATTGTTAAGCTTCCCAACAAAGTTAGGCATCATTATCCCTGCTTTGCAGAAAGGAAGATTGAGACTCAGAGAAGATGTATCATCTAAAAGCACACAGCTTGTAAGAAGCGTATGAATCTAACTGGCTCTTAAACACAGGTTCTTTTCACTACACCTTTAAGTCCTCAAATCACCTCTCTCATGGGCCATTTGCTCAATAGGATCATTGCTCCTCATTGTCAGTAAGGGCCTGAACACTTGTATTGCCTTTTAAAGTTCCTAGGGCCATGTGTATTTATCCAGAAATGCCAACAAAGGTCCATCTAGTCAAGGCTATGGTTTTCCCAGTGGTCATGTATGGATGTGAGAGTTGGACTGTGAAGAAAGCTGAGCACCGAAGAATTGATGCTTTTGAACTGTG
>NW_011484973.1:34077-34964 GCF_000754665.1 Bison bison bison | reverse complement strand
GGTTAGAACCAGAAATTGAACTAGGGCCTCTTCCCAAAACTTGTTGCTTAATCTGAGGAGATACCTCTGCAAGTGAGCCAGGCTCCATGTGCACTCACCTACAGCCCTAAATATCTCTGGACTTGGCTGGGTCCAGGAGGAATATGGCTATGAAGGCGCCGTTAGACCCATCCCAACAACTAGTGATGGCAGAGACATGAGGTAATAGGACTACAACATGGATCTACCAACTAGACTAATGAAGCAATTTATGTCACCATAATGAGTAGAAAACTACCCAGTTTCTGTGTATTTTGGCTTGCTTCCTATGCTATAGTCCAGAACTTCCTTTCCTTTGGCACTATATCTGAAACCCAGAAGATGAACTAGTAACTTGTACACTGAGGTTGGGACCCCTTTTCTCATGGTTAGGTTAGGGACCTATGTCCAATAAATAGCTGGAATCTTTCAATCCAGAGTCCCCAATTTTTAAGCTACCAATTCTCTTGGGATGGTTTAAATTTAGACCTGCCTAGATGCAGACAGCTGAACTGAGAGACTGTCAATCGTAATATGCCAAGGCATATTAGCTAATCCATAAATGTATGTTAAATTTACTAGATTCACCTGAGCTTGTTGAATTTAGCCTACACAAAAATTTAAAACTCAGATTTCTCTTTGGCTCATTATATGGACAACCCTGCCCCCTACAGGTACTAGCAAAGAAAAACAGAGCAATGTTAGCCTAGTTTTCAGCGAGAAGAGCTTGTTACACTGTATTTGTGGCATTGGGTTCTATTACTTGAGAATTTCTCAGTGATGGCAGAAAACAGTCATTTGAATCAGATTAGAATAAAATAACATAAAAGCCACATTGTTAGGAAAACAAAGAAATCTAGAAAGAGAAA
>NW_011484973.1:33459-33679 GCF_000754665.1 Bison bison bison | reverse complement strand
GCGTGCTGCAATTCATGGGGTCGCAGAGTCGGACATGACTGAGCGACTGAACTGAACTGAACTGAATTATAATTATTCAGTTGGATCTCCAGGTGAATAGATTCTTCTGAAGGAGCCAAGATAGAGGGAAGTTTCAGTGGGGCAAAAGCTGCCAGGAGGTAAAATTCCTAGCCAAGTGTCTTTCTTGCACAGGACTAGGGTCCATGTCAAATATGCTATT
>NW_011484973.1:30430-31855 GCF_000754665.1 Bison bison bison | reverse complement strand
CATCACCGACTCGATGGACATGGGTTTGGGTGAACTCCGGGAGTTGGTGATGGACAGGGAGGCCTGGCATGCTGCGGTTCATGGGGTGGCAAAGAGTAGGACACGACTGAGCAACTGAACTGAACTGAATTTATCAGTTCTTCAATCCATATCCATTTCTCCTTCCCTTTCCCTTTTAGGCCTATGCTGACACTTTACATTAACCTTTCAGTGAAATCAAAGTGTGTATACAATACTGGTGATTGGAGGGTGGGTGCTATAAGTCACGGTGTGGAGTGGGTTCCCCAGTACCTCTCTGTAACAGTTGTGTGTAGATATTTCAGGTCATCCGAAGATGTCAGGGTCAGGAATCTTGCCCACTCAAGTTTCTAGGCTGATTTATACACTGGCATTTTAAACAGAAAATAAGGTCTACTCCAGGCACAGTTAATATATGCTGGACAGTTAACTTATAAGGTATTCAAAATCAAATGTACCAATAGCGTGAACTGAAGGGAACATTTCGGGGTGGGATGGAAAGAAAGAACAAGAATGGCTTCTCCATCTTTTTCCCCAAGTGATTTTGACCTCAGACTTAAAAAATAATGGAGAAAGGGCCTATATCTGTATAATGCTGCTGTGCTGTGCTCAGTCATGTCTGACTCTTTGCAACCCCATGGACTCTGTCAGGCTCCTCTGTCCACGGGATTCTCCAGGCAAGAATACTGGAGCAGGTTGGCATTTCCTCCACTAGGGGATCTTCCTGACCCAGGGACCGTCTTGCACTGGCAGGCAGATTCTTTCCCACTGCACCACCTGCGAAGTCAATATCTGCACAAGGGCTGTTAGGTAATAGTGCTGAAATGAATCTTGGGATATACTCCTACTTAGTAGATAAGGCTGAATGATTTTCCTGTTTAAAAATACAGACGCTACAGGTCCTCACATGTGGAGAAAAGGGATTAACTCAGATGCTGGAGAAGATAGTATTATTAGGGATGTTTTCTTTTTAATTTGAACAGGAGGGCAGAATTTGGGCTTAGTTGCCAAGTTGGTCTCTCCTTAGGAATAATCTGTACTTTGTTAACAGAGCCTCAGACACTCTTCCGTTCTTTTCCTTCTCCCAGGAAGGGCAGAGCCAAGACAAAACAGAGTGACTCTTCCTTAATTTTCACCTTTAATCTAGAGGGGCTACACCTAAGATCCTGAAAGAAGCTGAATGATGTGCTCCTCTGGCTTCTTCCAAGTAAGCAGTCTGATTCAAGAGCTGTAGATAGGTTTGTCACCCATGCAGAGGACAGAGCACTCCTTGGAAATTATTTGTATTACTTTAACATAACTAAGAGAAGTACATGAAACTTTGGGTGCTTATTCTGCAATAAGTAAATGTAGTAAATGTAACAACTGCTGTTTATTAGCTGCTATGTAATACTATAGTTGTGATGG
>NW_011484973.1:29288-30236 GCF_000754665.1 Bison bison bison | reverse complement strand
GACGCTCTTCCGATCTAAATAAAAGTATTAACATTAATTGCAACTATTATCTTTATTCCTTTTGTAACATGGCTGATGGAGCTTCCTAGGTGGCTCAGTGGTAAAGAATCTGCCTGCCGATGCAGGAGACATGGGTTCAATCCCTGGGTCAGGAAGATCCCCTGGAGAGGGAAATGGCAACCCACTCTACTATTCTTACCTGAGAAATCTCATGGACAGAGAAGCTGGGCGGGCTACAGTCCATGGGGTCAAAGTTGGACACGACTTAGCAACTAAACAACAACAATGTAGCTGCTACAGATTTTAAAATTACATGTGACTTGCATTTTATTCCCACTAGACAGCACTATTCTAGAACATTTGGTATAGATAGGGGAAACTGCATTTTTTGCATCAGTCAGCTTATCCACTGAGAAATTCAACAATATTTCAGAGGCTTTGGGTCCGCCAAAAACAAGGGGAAGAGAAACCTCGGACCAGCACAATCCCTAGTACACAGTGGGAGCACAACATACATTTATCTATTAGCTGAGGAAACAAACTCTAAATTCAGATGGGCCCCTGTTCACTCCATTACTCCTCAATGCTCCCCTCTAACACCATTTGCCATGGGGATGGATAATTATGCTATGTGTATCTTTTAAGGTTTTTGTAATACTTCACGTTTCCCCATTGAAATACCTGCTTCTTGTGAGTAGGGATCCTATTTCTCCGCGTTTAAATGTTGAATGAGACGTGATCATTATTTTAAAGCACTCACCTCGGCAGCAATTTACTTATTCTAAATCTAGTACTTGAAATGCCATGTTCTTGGTTGCTTTCAGAGTAGAAGTGGAAGTGAGAAATATATTCAAGGGATTAGATCTGATAGAGTCCCCGAAGAACTATGGACAGAGGTTCCTGATATTGTATAGGAGGCAGGGATCAAGACCATCCCCAAGGAAAAGA
>NW_011484973.1:24758-27584 GCF_000754665.1 Bison bison bison | reverse complement strand
CTTGCTCACTGGAAGAAAAGCTATGACAGAACCTAGACAGCATATTAAAAATCAGAGACATTACTTTGCCAACAAAGTTCTGTCTAGTCAAGGCTATGGTTTTTCCAGTCGTCATGTATGGATTTGAGAGTTGGGACTATAAAGAAAAGCCGAGCGCCAAAGAATTGATGCTTTTGAACTATGGTTTTGGAGAAGACTCTTCAGTGTCCCTTGGACTGCAAGGAGATCAAACCAATCCATCCTAAAGAAAATCAGTCCTGAATATTCATTGGAAGGAGTGATGTTGAAGCTGAAACTCCAATACTTTGGCCACCTGATGCGAAGAGCTGACTCATTTGAAAAGACCCTGATGCTGGGAAAGATTGAGGGCAGAAGGGGATGACAGAGGATGAGATGGTTGGATGGCATCACCAACTCAATGGACACGAGTTTTGAGTAAATTCTGGGAGTTGGTGACGGACAGGGAGACCTGGCATGCTGCAGTCATAGGGTCACAGAGTCAGACACGACTGAGTGACTGAACTGAACTGTGAGTAGGGATCCTATTTCTCCATGTTTAAATGTTGAGTGAGACGTGATCATAATTTTAAAGCACTCACCTCGGCAGCAACTTAGTCTAAATCTAGTACTCGAAATGCCATGTTCATGGTTGCTTTCAGAGTACATATAGTATTCTTCTGAATTTGCTTATTGGTAGCAAATCTCCATGGAGAAAAAGAATTCTTCAAAACAGCCAAGATTCATCTCAAGGATAGAAGTAACATGAACAAACCTGAATAAGGGCTGCTTCTCTCAGTTGCTCACAAGTTCCAAATATCTTCTGAGCAACAATGACATTCTTTGAATGCCTGTGGTTGCCCAAAGCAACTTTAAAGGGCATTGACTTTGATGCCAATCAAGTAGTTGGCATCCTAAGAGAAAAGGCTGCAATTTTTTTCCAGTCATTTCCTATTTCAAATCGTTGTAACTAGGGCCAAGAGCACATTTAATGAGACTGAGATGACCATTAACATTAAAATTTGTAAAACACATTCCTGCCTCCTTCCAAACTTTTGGAAATGAAATCCCTTGATACTCACAGTGCCCAAAGTGATTTACAGAATTTACACTATGTGATCTTTAATCCTCCTCAGATTTGCCCTTTAAATTTTCCTTGGCAAACTTCCCCAATGTTTGTTCTAAGAAATGATATCTCATAAGTATACTCTAGGTATACTTAGGACTTGAGACAAGTATTTTAAAAAACTAATTAGGGACTGTATTATGGCAGCAGAATTAAGAGTACAATGTGAAAATAAGCTCTCAAATCAGATCTGACTTGGAAATACTCTGCCACTATGTGACCTTGGGCAAATTATCAAATAGAGTGGCAATAATATACCTCAGAATCAATGTGAGGATTAATTTAAACACTTAATAAAATACCTTACAGCAGTCAGAAAATATCATAGCTATCAGTAATCCATTTGCACAGTCTAAACATTGAATGAATTTAAAGACTTAAAAGAAACTGGACCCTAGCTTTCCTGTTTTTTAAATGATCATTAACAATAAGAAAGTGAAAGTTACTCAGTTGTGTCCAACTCTTTGTGACCCCCATGGACTACACAGTCGATGGAATTCTCCAGGCCAGAATACTAGAGTGGGTAGATTCTCTACCAGCTGAGCCACAAGGGAAGCCCAAGAATACTGGAGTGGGTAGCCTATCCCTTCTCCAGCAGATCTACCCAACCCAGGGATCAAACCAGCGTCTCCTGCATTGCAGGCGCATTCTCTACTGAGCTATGAAGGAAGCTCTCGTAACAACATAGTTTATAATCCACTCTAATCTACCAGGTTCTCTGTTCTAGGTAATGGTCCTTTTCATTAAATTTCCCTCAATAAGATGCCTGTGTACTGGCTTACTTTGTTATCTAGAATATGAACTTTTCAGTGGCATTCTTGAGCTACAAACAGAATCATGAACAACACTAAAACCCTGGGAGGGTATGAGGCAAAGTAGCATTGACCATTCCAAAATTATTCCAAGGAACCGTATTCCTATGCCAATGATAGGGTTCTGTAGTTAGGCACTAGAAGAAATGAAGCTATGATAAAAGTCACCATTAGTTAAATGAATACCAGTATCAAGGGGCAGTCAAATCCACATATCCGAATGTGATGACTTACTTAGAAACAAAGACTTTTAGGGGTTTAAGCAACATGTGTGAAAGGCTGGAAGTAGGAATGGAAGACAAAAGCTGTCTGAGTACATATGCATACCTAGACAAATCTTTATACTTACAGAGGTCAAGCAAGGGAATCATCAGGTCAATAGTACTACAAGAAACATCAAAGATGCACCTACTTAAAATGTCACTTACACAAATGTTTCCAGGATTCTTATATACGAATAGACTTTAATCTTTTATTTTACCACTGAAAGATTAAGCCATTACACAATACAGGACAGAAGTTATATTTCATAAACCAGTACCTGCCCACACTCAAACAGTGAGGGGAATCAAAATCAAGGTTGCACTCTAATTCTACATGATTTTTAAAACCATGTCTATCTGACATTGGTGTGAAGCAACAGAATCTTTATCAGATTCCTCTTTTAAAAGAAAAACCCAAGGAGAGATGATCAAGCACAAATGATCACTTCATGCATTTTATTGATAGTCTATATTTTAAATCTGCAGTATGACATCTTACATAGGGAAAAAGCTTCTTCCTAAAAGATAACTATTAATAATCAAACCAGCTTTAATATGATTGACCTTTCAAGGTCTTGTTTTGCTTTAAACAAGTTAACTTTTAGCAGTTGTAAAGCACTGTACAAAA